>NW_026781597.1:0-230000 GCF_030144855.1 Hypanus sabinus | reverse complement strand
TTCATTTACAGCTTCCCACATAGCATTAGTTATAACAAGATACTCCTCTGCAGGTTTCAAAATACTTTCAATTTCCACAGTTTGATGTGACAACTCAGCAACAGAATTCGCCAGGTCGGTTCTAAACATCACGAAATTTATTTTATCAGACTGTAAAGTACCGTTAATATGAGAACTGTCATGCCGACATAGGTCCATTGATTTCATGGGCTCTTCTCCCACTGGGAAGTGAAGAAACTAACATGGTTTTGTTTAACTGTGTACAAGATCACTCTCACTGACTGACGTTCATATGAACTGACCGTCGTATGAATTCATATTTGGCGACAGGCACCTCAGCCGCTGACAACTGCGGGAAAAAGTGGATCTGAGCAACGACAGGCCGCGTGCACATCTGCCCCAATCTCAGCCCAACCACTTCTGCTCCTTCGCCATTTTGGAGTTGATCGATTTGCTGCAGTCGGTAGGTCGCCAGCCCGCGGTTAGTCTCTTCGGGCGGAGTTTGTTGTGGATCAGGAACAGTGTTGAGGAGCGAACTAGGAGCAAACGCAATAGGACTGCTGCACCATCAATAACTCTCGGAGACGTGAGCTAAGGTAGGCTTTTATTGGCTGGAAGAAAGCACAAGCAGCAAGTGACTACCACAGAAGCAGTCAGCAGGGGGGCCGTGTCCAGACAGGTATATGTAGTTCACCACAATGACAACAACTACCAAGCGGCTATGCGCCGCCCCAGCCCACAACCCCATTTCAACAACTGCCGCTGAGAAAATCCAAAGACTGCCCGATTTCCCGTTATCTAGGCAATATCCTTGTACACCACCGTCCAAAACCTCCAGAACTTTTTTTTTCTCTATAGTTTTATTGCAACAGTTCAGGTGCGATTAAACTAGAGATCCATGAAAGTGCAGAGTAACTACTTCACACCAGAACTCAGCGCCGCGACTAGTAGTGACCACTACCCATCATCCTATGCAGCTACTTTCAGTGAGTTATTGTCATTGGCGCTCCGGCTCACCGGCGAATGTTAACTGTGCCTTGTAAGATTTCTCATCCTGTCTCTCGTCCGTTCTCTTCACCTCAGATTACAAGTTAATTGAAACAAGTGAGTGAAACATTTGCCGACACATTTATAAACAACAGAACGCGTTAGGAGCCAGGGTTACTTGTGAGATAATGCCAGCTGTATGGTAACGAATCACGGCCAATCGTCCCACCGAGTCCGCACTGACAGCAGATACACCATCGCACTGATGTTTCATTAATGAACACCGTCTAATCTGTTCTGTCGGTTCGCAATCAGAGCAAGACATTAACGAACAATTAAACGACCTATTGTGAAGGCAAATTATATCGGTAACCACGACCTTCAGGAACGGAGCGTCAAGTCGACCAGCTTTGAGGTCACGCTCCAGCCGGAAGGACGTCAGTAGAATCGAGGAAGGTGTCGTCTCTTTAACAGAGGCTTGGTGAATTCGGGACATGTGAGAAAAAATTTATAATTCGGTACAGAAAGAATACAAATTCATGTTGAGAGAAAGAGAGAGAAAGACAGAGAGAGAGATCAGCATTTCGATACCAATTGTGGCCATTGAGGCTACGATTAATGTCTCTTTTTTTTCGCCTGTGTCTGAAACAATACACCGAAACAGGTAAATATTGAGTTTACTCGACAGCACAACGAACTAAGGTGAGTTGTAGTGAGAGGTATCATAAGTATTCCTTCAGGAAGGGTAGGGTCCGTTCTTTCACCACTTTCAACAATGGGAAGTGCGTGTTGAATCAAATGAAACATTTCAGTGGAATGTTCAGCTTGAGAGACGCCGAGTCACCCGGGCACTGCCAGCATTAAAACTCACGAGTGCTCCAGGTGAGGCTCGAACACAGCCTCGCCATTTCTCCGCCGCGTACTGACATATAAGTACCTCGCGCTAACCGATTGCGCCACTGGAGCCCAGAGCTGCAAACGCGTGTTTTTACATATGGAAAGAAAATTTAGAAGCCTCTTACAGATATCATAGAACATAGAGCCTATGTATTGCCATACCAGCTAAAAAGCAAATCAAAGGCACTCAAACTCTAATCCCACCATCCTACCATGTCCATATACCTCGATCGTCCTTACATTCAAGTGAATATCAAATCAGTAGATGGGCACATCGTATACCACCTATAAATTTCCTGATATTGCAAGTATTGCTGGTCGAAACTCAGATGGAGACGAGAGAGCGAACAGGGGCGAGATACGCCAATGTGTGGTGTCACAGCAAAAACCTTGCACTGAACGTCAGAGAGAGGAAAACAGATTATTGTGGACTTCAGGAAGGATGGAGATACCGATCCTCATCGGGGGGGGGGGGGGGGGAAATCAAAAGTGCAGAGAAGAAGCAGTTTCCAGTTCATGGGTGTTAAGATCTCTGAGGACATAACCTGGTGCCAGCATATCGATGCGGTTATAATGAAGGCAAGACAGCGGCTATACAGTACTTCCGTACAATGTCCTCTGTATGTTACTCAAAAGGGCTTCTTTGGTTGGTTAAGAGTGGGAATGCTTCTTTGTCTGATAAGCGTTTCTCTCGCAGTTGTTTAGCTTTAGACTTGCTGCCGTGGGGATTGTATTCATTTGTTATACATTTGTTCATTGCTAACCAATGAGGCTGGGAGCTTGGGGGAGGGGTGTCCCGGGTTTTCAGGAGAGGAGGGAAGGGGACGCCGAGGAAGGCGGACGTGCGCTGCACTGTTTGGTTGAACAGCGGGATGGTCCCAGGACGTGGAGGTCGGAGAAAAGGAAAAGTGACGAGGGGCCGAACGAAGTGCACGAAACTGACTGAACTTTGATGTTGGCGCCTTTTACTTTTTCTTTTCTTTCATATATATATATATATATATATATATATATCTAAAGGTTCCAGGAAGCGAGGGGCGAGTTTCTTAGGCTCGTTTTTGAGAAGGATGTCTTTAGATGAAAGCCACACCATCTGCCCAGGTCGATACTCAGGCGCAGGAGTCTGGGGATTGCGCAGATTTATAGGGATGCTTTCGAAATTCTGAGATCTCACAGAGTTTTGGTGTCTGCGGATTTGGAGTTGTGACGTGTCTAAATTTTACATCATTCACAGATACTTTCATAATAGATATATTTTTAATGTCCAACAGTCTTCTTGCTACTTTATGGTGGCGGCACCAATTTGCTGATCGGTTTGAAGTGATCCTTGCTCTGGTAAAATCTAATGTGCATATGTGCATGTCAACGGGATTGTGGTGCAGACTGAAATTCGGATTGCGCCGGTATAGGGGTGCGAGGTTGAATATGTGACTCCACGCAGATTTGCTGTACAACCATACTTTTGTGTAGTGGTTGATCTCCAAATGTATTCTGGGGCATATGTGAATCTTTATTGTCCAGGCCGGCATTTTCTGAATTCTTTAAAATGATTCGCATTCTGAGATTATGCTTTGGGACGTGTCAGAGTGATTAGGGTGCGCGCCGATTTGGGGATAGAGCAGATTCAGGACGTCACCTACAAATTTGCGAGGCACAGTTACTTACGCAGTCATCATGTGTACTGTTCGAAATGATTATTTTCTGGGATTACGTAAAACGCATTTGAGGTTCCCAGCGGGTTTGATGCACACGTGGATTTTGGGTGCGCTCTTTCTTGAGGATGTGTGCGTATTTGGGGTGCACATGGGTTTGAGATGCGAAATTAATTGGAACTTGCGCAGACCTAAGGGTTTCTTCTCCGATAAAGGGATGCAAACCAATTGGGGGTTTGTGCACCTGCACTCCATCCGCCGAACAGGCGGTATCTCCAAGTGGTCACCCATTTTAATTCCACTTCCCATTCCCTTTCCGATATGTCCATTCATGAGTTCCTCCACTATCACGATAAGGCCACACTTAGGTGCGAGGAACAACAGCTTATAATCCGTTTGGTTAGCTTCCAACCTGATGGCATGAACATTTCTTTCTCAAACCTCTCCTTCACCATTTTCTACCCCTTTGTCTCTCTCTCTTAATATCTCCTTGCCCGCCATAGCCTCCCTATGGTCCAGCTCCCCTTGCTTCATTTTTTTCTTTCCCCCATAGCCTTCTGTCTCTTTCAGCAATCTAATTCCAAGCACTTTGCTTCATCCATCCACCTCCAAGTTTTACCTGTCGTCTGGCGTTTCTCTTTCCCCTCACATCACCTTTCAAATCTACTCCTCTACTCTTTTTGCCCTCCAGTCCTGCTGAAGGGCTTCAGCCCGAAACGTCGACTGTGTTCTTTTCCATAGATGCTGCTTGGCCTGAGATGTTTCTCCAGCATTTGGTCTAATCCATCCCCCCCACCCCGTTTTGTTAGGTGCTCAGTTATATTGGGCCGTAATGTACAGCATACAAGTCTGCATATACCTTTGATTCATCTAATCGCATTCAGGAGTTGGGTAAATCTCCAGTTGAATGCTATACACAGGAGAGAAAGTTAAAATATGGTTGTCTTAGGAATGCATTCCTGTGAATGACCGGGACACGCTGTTACATTATCACACTGGTCAGTGTTAAGTCTCCAGAGACAACAACATTATCATCACGGTCAACGGTGGTCAAATGCATGTGCCCAGCAGCAGTATGCACGTATCTCGAAAATGCGTGTGAGTCAGAAAATCTGCGTACTTCCCCAAGGAAGGACGCACATTCGGCGACTCAGACGAAGAATCATTTCAAACACAAAATGGCTGCCTTGTCGTTAACTGCTCCACGCATCCCAAAGGTCGGGAGCACATCACCAAATCTGCCGATCAACCCGAATCCTTATGAACTCCCAGATACACACACAAAAATGTGGCGACTCCATATTCGCCGACAAACCCCCAAATATGTTATCCCCAAATACGAGCGCATCCCCATAACGAGAACAAACCCCAAAAGCCGTGTGCATCCATGTGCACCCCGAGACCCTGTGCAACCCATTTTAGCTGACACGCAATACCCAATACCGAATGCAGCTCGCACCCTAAACCCGCTGACAACCCCACATGCCCATGAGATTGTTCCGAGCAAGATGCATTCGAAACAGTTGAGAAAATGGCATCGTCGACGTCAATAATCCGCACTCAACACATTCGTGTGCAAATCTTGACCCGCCAACACACCCAAATCTAAGTGTGTGCACGGCCATGCTTGAGACTAAATTTCGAGTGATGTCTAAGTTTCTTCCTGAAATCTCACCGGCGGTTGTTTTTTTCGCCTTCTCTTAAATTGCACTAATTTCTAAAGGCGCAGCTCAGTACCTTTAATTTTTAAATATGTTACAGTATTGATGAAGAATTAGACCAATAGTCTGTAGAGTTGCCCAGCGCTCCGGATTATCGGAATTTACTTTAGCAGAGGCTTTGCTTCGATAAATCAAAACAGCCCGCCGTGAATCCACAAAACGTGTGCATATCACCAAATCAGTGCGCACTCCAAACACACTGACACACCACATATATAATAGATAACTCTAAAGCAGAATTCCTGTCCAACAGTTCAGAATATGGCTGTTCCAACAATTAAAATTCGCACCACCCGAAAATATGATTGCAACTATTGATTGTTAAACAAACAGCCCCCGGAATATACGAACATCACATCATCTAATTACGTCCCCGTAATTGACTACAGACCCCTAAATTGGCGCGTATCCCCAAATCCTTGTGCGTATTTGCTGCCAAACCCTAAATCTACGCACACCCAAATTCAGCGCTCACCACATATATTTGTGGATTCAATTTTAAATCCGTGCGTATTCCCAAATCCAAGTTCACACGATAGCAGTGTGCACCCCTTATTCTCCGAAAATGCCCAATATCTGCACGACCCAATTCAGTGCGCACCCCAAAGCCGCTGACATCCTGACATGGTTTAGAATCCTTTCAAGAATTCATTCCTCGACATTAAAATCCGCACACAGCCCAAAGTTAATGTGCAATTTCAAATGCGCCAACAAGCCTAAATCTTTATCTCACCCCAAATCCGTGATTACATGTACACAGCCCCAAATCCATGTACACCTCAAATACGGGTTCCATCAACTAGGAACGCACCCTAAAATTCATGTGAATATCATACCCGCGGAGAAAACCACTTGCACATTAGATTATCCCAGAGGAAGTATCATTTAAAATAATTCACGTCAAATTTCAAATTAAATTCATTATTCACGTGATCTTTGAGATTCGGCACACTTTCAAACCGCAGGCACCGCAAATACGTGAAAAATCCCCACAACGTCAAAACCGTGGACGCACACGCACTAATTAGATTATCTCAAAAGATAAAAAAAACAGACAAAATCTGTGTACAACGAGCCCCACAAATGAATGTGAAAGTTTCAGCGTGTTTGGGCTGCGCATGGTGATGCGCACCAATTTGACGATGCACATGGATTTGGTGATGCGCACCAATTTGACGATGCACATGGATTTGGTGACGCGCACCAATTTGACGATGCACATAGATTTGGTGACGCGCACCAATTTGACGATGCACATGGATTTGGTGATGAGCACCATTTTGACGATGCACATGGATTTGGTGATGAGCACCAATTTGACGATGCACATGGATTTGGTGATGTGCACCAATTTGACGATGCACATGGATTTGGTGATGAGCACCAATTTGACGATGCACATGGATCTGGTGATGCGCACCAATTTGACGATGCACATGGATCTGGTGATGAGCACCAATTTGACGATGCACATGGATTTGGTGATGAGCACCATTTTGACGATGCACATGGATTTGGTGATGAGCACCAATTTGACGATGCACATGGATTTGGTGATGCGCACCAATTTGACGATGCACATGGATCTGGTGATGCGCACCAATTTGACGTTGCACATGAACATGGTGATGTTCGCTGATTTGGGTTGCCTTTTTCAGTCGTGGGACACAGATAGATTTGTTGAGTTGACGGATCAAAATTTGCGTCTGGATTATTAATATCGAGGCTGCTATTTTTTTCCATTGTATTTTATTGATTGTTTCTCCGGGGAAATCTGATGTACAAGTGGCGGAGTCCGCGGGTTTAGGGTGTGCACTGAACTTACGATTGCGCAATTTTATTTCTTGTCGATGAATATGGGTTGCACACGGTCTTGTGGTTCATGTGGATCTGGGGTTGTGCCTGGATTTAGGAGTGTTCTCTAATAAAGAGTTGCAAACTGATTTAGGGGAGTGCTCTGATGTAAGGGTGCGCACCTTTTAGGGATAACAAATTTAGGGTAGAATCTCCACGTTTTTGTGAGTGCATATCGATTTGGTGACGTGGTGGTTTTTACAAGACAGCCATTTTCTGTTAACAATGATTATCCGTCTGGTCTTCTAATATGCCTGTGGTATTTGAGGATGTGCGCAGATGTGGGGCTGCAGGATTAGTGATCGGGATTTTCGTGTAGTCTTGACTACGGGGCTGCATACGGATTTGGGTTGATCGGTGTGTCGTCGATCTGCAAAAGGACTTTGGCGCACACATGGCTTGCTGACCACGAGACGGTCATTTTCTGTATTGGTTAATAATCCCTTATGGCTCTCGGGTGTCAGAGGGTTTGGGTGCGCACCGAATTTGGGTTTGCGCAGATTTAGGGGTGCTTTGGCATATATGGGTGGCAACCGATTTGCGATGCGAACGGATTTAGTGAAATCAGGGGATTTGGGGTTTCATGCAGATTTGGTTTTTTTAGGTGTGTTTCGGCGAGTACTTGTGCACAGTGGTGTGTGGATTCGGAATCTGATGGTGCTTTCTGATTGCACTAAATTGCACAAACCAATATGGGTGCATAGGACGTCAGTATGGATTTGGTCCTCGCGATTTCTTTAAGGTGAACGCTGTCACTCCAAAGCGATCCTTCCTTTGGGAAAACCAAATGTGTACACGTGAGTATCAGCAGGTTTGGTGATGTACACGGTCTTCGATGCTTCCGGATTTGGGGTCCTGACAAATCTCACGGTTGTTTAATTGATAGATACTTTATTAATAAATACACTTCCAGTTTTCTACGCTGCTCTTGCTACGATTTTTAAGTTGGAAGTTGCTACTTTCTGAACTATTTGAAATGATTTCTCCTCTCGGATAACGAAATCTGTAAGTGGGAGGTGTTGACAGGTTCGGTGCGCGCACCCATTTGGGTGTGCATACGGATTTGGGAGTGCACGTGGATTTTGAAATTGAAATTGCTTATTTTACAGATACTCGGATAAATAATGCACTTTAACGTTGAGCCTTGTTCTTGCTATTTTTTAAAGTAGTTTGAGCTATCTTGTGAAATGTTTGAAATGTTTCTGTGTCTAGGATAAACAATTGTACATATAGGGGCGGACTCGGATTTGGGGATTTGGGGACTCGGATGTGCGCAGCGAGTTTGGGTACACACGGATTTGGGTGTGTCGGTGTATTGGGGGCTTGACGAATTACAATGTTGTTTCACTTATATATACTTTAATAATAGAATTCGGAAGTTTGTTTTAGATTTTTGAAATCGAAGCTATTTTGTGAACTGTTTGACCTGACTCGTGATTTCGGATAATCCACCGTGCATGTGGGTTTGTCGTCAGGATTGGGGTGCATATGGATTTAGGGCGAGTTCTTACTCGGTCATGCGCACAGATTTATGGTTGAATACGGACTTCGGAATGTGCGCAGATTTAGGCGTCTGTTGTCTAATATGGAGGTGAACAGGTTACACCCAGATCTGTGTCTGTCAAATGATCTGGAATTGCAGCTGCATTTTGAGATTCGTGCTGATTTTAACGTCAAAGCAGTTATTTTCTGATCGATTTGAAATGATTCCCTCTGAGATAATCTATTATGCATGTTGGAGAATCAGCGTGTATGGAGAGAGCACTGATTTTTGGGATTACGCAGATTTAGGGCGGTACGGCAAATATGCCCTCGCACACCATTCTGGGGATGTGAACAGATTTAGTGATGTGTCCGACAATATAGAGGTGCACGCTTATTTGTAACGCTCATTGATGAGCGAGGAGCGTGCAGGCCATTATGTGAATGTTTACTGGTTTTGGCAAATATGTCCTCACACAATACTCTGAGGATGCGAACAGATTCAGTGATTTGGAGTTGTTAGATATCTGAAGGTTGTTTCATTGAGAGATAATTTCAGAACCAATGCTCCCTGAACTTTTCACCAGTATTCTTCAAACTTTATGCGGGAGGCAGCCATTTTGTGAACTGGTCGAAATTATTTTTGCCCTGTGACACTGTGTAGGGCTGTCAGCGGGTTTGCGATGCCCATTGAATTGAACATTACACAGAGTTAAGGCAAAATAGTCAAACATGTAATGCCTTTGATGGCTGGATCACAGACGAATGAGGGGGACGGATGTTGTTTCTGGAAATGATCGAATGTTTAAAGGCATCGATAAAGTAGATGTGGAGAGAAGGTTCCCCGTGGCGGGACAGTCAATACCAGCGGACCCACATCGGAATGGAGGTCCGTCCATTCAGAACGGAGATTGGGAGTGTTATCACACACGTAAATGTGTGTGATAAAACCATCAGCAGCAATAGAACAGACCTGGAGTCTGGTATCGTTGTTAATAAACATTATTCAAGAGTTACAGTCTGACGACGGTCTGTAAGAAAGTTCAGTTCAATCCATAGAACTGATTTGAGAGAGAGAGGTATTTGTAATCTGAATAAACAGGGGTCGTCGGTCTTGCCGTTCTCCTCTGAATTCTTCAAGTTAGCCAAATATGACTCCCCTAAGGGTACCGACTTCACTGGTATATCTACTAACCCAGGCCAGGGTTAAACACAGCTGTAGTTTGCACAGCTTCACCCTTGCACTCACTGTGACGGCCTCTGATCAATCTCGATCCTCAAACCACCCTCGTGTACACTCGAAGAGTTCATCCAGTGACTCCTTCGTCACCAGCCTCCGTGAGTCTCTTCTGTTTGTCTTCCAGAAAGACAGTCGACCTGACACACACTGAACATCAGCTGTCCATCATGTAACTCCTCCTCTCTCTCCATAGCAACTCGGGCAGCAGTAGAAGACATCTGCTTTTCGTAAAACTGTATTTCGTCTCTCTCTCTCTCTCTCTCTCTCTCTCTCTCTCTCTCTCTCTCTCTCTCTCTCTCTCTCTCTCTCTCTCTCTCTCTCTCTCTCTCTCTCTCTCTCTCTCTCTCTCTCTCTCTCTCTCTCTCTCTCGCTATCAAAGGCACAGTCCATAACGAATGAAACATTAGAATCCATCACAGGAAAAATTTATTTCCTCACAGTATGGTAAGTCTGTGGAATGGGTTGCACAGGCGGCTGTGGAGTCGGACTTTAGATATATTGAAGTCAGAGGTGAACAGGTTGTTGATTACTCAGACCATGAAGGAATACGGTGAAAATACAGGAGATTGGGGATGAGATGGACCTTGATCAGACATGATGATGAAGTGTCACAGCAGACTCGATGGCTTAATTCTGCTCCTATATCTCATGGTCTGATTTTAGGTTCCTGTGTTGCCGGGTGTCAGCATCTCAGTCGATATGCCCTTGGACCAACCCAGAGTGGGGGAGAGGGAGAGACTGACAGAGACGCAGGAGAAGAATAGTAGGAATAGTAGGAACAACTGAAATGGATAGTGGTGCACAGTAGAGGGGAGTCAGGGAGTCGGGGTAGGTTTTAGCGGATGGATGGGGTAACATAAAACGGTTTGGATGTCAGAGAGGGAGGAGATGACGGAGACGAAGAAGGTTGTAATTGAGTAAGTATTCAGGTTGAGAGGTCACCTTGCTGTTGAAAAAGACGTTCGAGAGCGCCACCACTTTCGGCTCTGCTCACCCCTTCTCTTCTGTGACCTCTTACCCGAAGGCCGATGTGAGAATTATGGCTCAGATGACTGAACACTCGCCGGTCACCGGGTTCCGAATGTCTACCTGGGAGGGCACGGAAAACCTTTGCCACCTGGAAAGTTTGTATTTCAGGCGCTCGTGCTGAGCGCTCAGTGCTCAACCGTAGGAAATCTATTTCCAGCTCTGTTGGTTGTGATCCAACACCTCCCAGTATTCTTATGAAACAGCGCCTGGGCTCCAACTGAGAAGGAACATCTTTGACAGAAAACAGCCTGGCCAAATCCACACTTGCAAGATTATTCATGACGCCAAGAAATGGCAGCCTTCATTCAATTTAGAACTAAACCCGATGTCATAAATACCCTTTTCCATTATCACCTTGAATCTAACGGCAATATCATCACGAGATGCAAAATGTTCACCTGCACAAACTTTTGTCACCTGCCTTGTTCCATTCCGCAGGAGAAGATACAGTATTGCAGTCTCTGGTTGGAATTATCTACCTACTGATTAACGAAATTTTCTTGAGAACATTTGAGAAACCACCCCACTGGTCCTTCCACGGGACGGGGCTCACAGTTAATACCTGGAAAAATCACCCAATATCACAAACTTATGTTTCTTTACAGATTTGTTCCTCTGAATCCCCGGGACTATTAGGTGATTGAAAATATGGCCCCATGATCGAGTTCATAACTTTCTTATTCCTCATTTCCTCCCAAATAAACCTCACTGGGACGGGTTCCCCAGTGTGTCCTGACTGAGCACCGCCGTGACATTTTCCATGACGCAAAGCCGCCCCTCATGCTTGCATTGTTTGCTCATTAGCACGACTCAAACAGCCGAATCCCAGAATATTAAGCTAACGGTCCTGCCTCTCCTACAACAAAGTCTCACTACTAGCTACAATGCCATACTTCCAGACTTTGACCCCCGCCCTGAGCTCAACTGCCTTTAGTACAATACTTACTGCATTGAAACGTAGGCAGCTCAGAACATGAGTCCCGGCTGGATCAAACTTTGACTTCCTGGTTTTGTCTGAGGTCTTAGCTACATCTGTTCCAACAAGCTTTTTTCTATCTGTGATTGCATTACGGTTTTCACTCCCTCGTAAGTCTAGATTTATGACCTCTTTTATGCCAGGAAATCCCGCTGAGATATTATTTCAACTTAAGTTGTTGTGCAAACTGAGAGAGTTGCTCGTTGGCAGAGGAAGTGAAGGAGCTGCGCACGGCAGGCCGGTTTGGCGTGGCCTCCAAGCAGGAGTCTGTGCTGCCCCCCGGTGTTCGTTCGGCAGAAGACAGGCTCTGTTGTGGTCGACTGCAGATATCAGTGGTATTCAGTTGACCCAAAGCTTCAAACTGCGTGGGTATTTTTTTTCTATTTTATACATATTTCTGTGCCTTCTGCCGTGTTTCAAAGCTGATAATGCGTTTTGCACCTTGTTTGTGGAGTAACGTTGTCCTGTTTGGCTGTATTCATGGATGTTCATGTGTCGTCCTGTCCTGTGAGACATACCTCGACTTGGCTATTTTAAACTGTGTTTCCCGACCAGAAGTAATCAAACTGTTATACCTGTTATTGAGCCGCTGGGCCACAGGGGGACGCTGTGCAGGGCCTGGAAGTTTTACCCCATTTAATCTCCGGACCGTCACCCAGTTTCCTGCGAACTGAACATTCTGTCTATTTTCCTCCCAATATGACCTGACACAGAGTCATCGTATAACGACAAGATGACGAGAGGTATTGAACGTGTGGACAGTCCGAGGTCCGAGGTTTTTCCCGGCGCTGAAATGGGTGCCACAAGAGGACACAGGTTCCAAGTGCAAGGGAGTAGTTATAGAGTAGATGGCAGTGGTGTCTTTTACTCAGAGAGTGGTGAGGGCGTAGAATGGGCTGCCGGCAACGGTGGTGAAGGCGTAAAAATTAGGGTCTTTTAAGAGACTTTTGAATAGGTACATGGAGCTTAGCTCTTTTTAAGGTAGGGACGTGTTCGGCTCAACATTGTGGGCCGAAGGGCCTGCCTTGTGCTGTAGGTTTTCTATGTTCCTATGTTTCTATCTCTAATTTCCCTTGCTGATGAACCCGCCTTGCGGATCTGTTGTTGTTCAAACAAACGCGAGGCACTGGTTTATAATGCACACAATTCCCGCTCCCGAGCTCTGATTGGAGGCTGTCCCAAGGGGAAAATACATATGAGTCTCTGACACCGTCAGTCAGACTCTGAGCGAGACTCCTCCATACTATCCCAACAGACACACCCGGAGTCAGACGCTGAGTGAAACTCCCTCAACAACATTACATCACATAAGTTCCGAGTCAGACAAGGAGTGAATCTTCCTCCGCGCTGTCCCAAATTTTCGGAAAAGGAGTGAAGCTCGCACTCACAGTCGTATAACGCAATTCCGGAGTCAGTCACTGAATGAATCTCCCTCCACACTGTCGCATCACACACTGCCGGTGTCAGACACAGAGTGAATCTCCCTCCTCACCGTCCCATGAATCACTACCCAGGTCAATAGGAGAGCTAAACCCCCTCCGTCCTCCCTCTCCCCTCTCAACAATCCCCAGCGCTCCGCCATCGCAGTCGTCTGGAATTCTGTCCCGGATACTGTGAGTGCGCGTGACAGGATGTGGATTATTCAGCGCGCACGTGCTCCCAGTTTCAATCACCGACTCCAAATCCCGGACTGGGGCCCGTCCCTCTGCAACGGGATGATAGAATCCCTCATCTTGAAACCACAGTCGGTAGCAATGTTACCGAGCGACAGGTTGTATTGAGGACACAGGGGGGCTGGTGAAAGGCTCAGACAGATTAGGAGAATGAGGATAGACGTGGCAATTAGAATACAATGCCGGGAATCGTATGAGCATGGAATTTGAAAAAAAAGAAATAAAAGCGTAGACTGTTTTCTAAATGGAACGTTTTTTTAAAAAACCCAGGCAACCTGTTCATATTCTATGCCTTCTCAGAATGGTCTAGATCAATCCCCTCATAACTACTGTTGAAACAAACTTTGAACCGCAGATCTATTTAGAATGTATAACTAGCCTATCTGACATTAGTAAGTGGGTGATTAATCCTTCATCAGTGTTTCAGAGATCTAAAATCTATTTCAATAGGTACGGGTCAAATTGACCAGAACAGCCTCAATGTACAAAAGTTTGTAGCACCTGTACAAAGGTTTAAGATTTTTAAATATTTCCATGTTAGGTCATTTTGGGTCACTTCAGGAAAAGTCATCAAATTTCGGCTAAAAATGGCATTCGTGCTGTTTTTATTGCTGTCAAATGTCAAAACGTGTCAAATCTGATCCGGCACAGTATGTAAGGGTTAAAAACAATCTGCGGTGCAGAGGGATTTGGGAGACTTCGTGCAGCTTTCCCAGAAGTTTAACCTGCAGCTTGAACCGGTGGTGAGGAAGGCAAATGCGATGACAGCATTCATTTCGAGAGGACTGGGACGTAAAAGCATTGACGTCATTTTCAGGCTCAATACGTCACTGGTGAGGTCACATTTGGAGTTCTGTGAGCAGGTCTCGATCGCTTATCTCACAGGGGATGTGAGCCATGGGAGACGGCTGACGGGAATGATAACGGGATTGGACGTCGTATTATTGGAGTATTTTACAGCTCCGGGAGACAGAACACACACACACAGCGATTCAGGAACACCTTCTTCCCATTCGCCATCACATCTTTCAACGCATCAGCAAGAACTCGACATTTCTGCGGTGTTTATTAATATTTGCAATTTACATTAATTGTACACCTTTGCGCCGTACTGATGCGTCAAAAGTACAAATTTCAGGTGTTATATGCTTCAGATAATAATTGAAACAGCGGTTCCGGTGGAAAACATCCGATAGGGTGGACAGGACACTTGGCACGCTGGTCTTCACCAGTCACACTGAGTACAGGATTCAGGTGGTCTTGTTACCGTGGTACAAACAGTCGGTGAGGCCGCCCTGCTTTAGGACAAAATGTCAGTGAACTGGATAAACTGTACATGGAATTCTCCAGGGATACTGCCAGAACTCGGAGGACTGAGTTATGGAGAGAGCGAGGGACATTGGGACTTCAGTCTCTGGAGCGTAGTTGTAAATTTACAGAGTTACATGAACCCGAGAGGGGCACAGACAGAGGGAATGCGCACAGACCTTCATCAAGGGTTGGGTTATCGAGAACCAGACGGCACAGGATTGAGGTGAGAATGATTGGAAAGCAGAAAGAGAGGGAACGATCAGGGAGACGGGGGGGTTTAGATAGAACACGGAGGGGAGTTAGAGAGTGCTGGGGGAGGGAAGGGGAGAAAGGTGAGAGGTGGGCAGAGGGAGCAGAGAAAGTGCGGGCGGAGAATATTCGAGGAAATAAGGGGAGGAGAGGGGGCAGAGAGAAGTGTAGAGGGAGCGGGGAAAAGCGGCACGGGGAGATAGCGAGAAAGAAGAGGATAGACGGTGAGAGTAATTTGTCGGTGTCTAGTGGGGAGAATATGTTTGCGACAAGAGGATGAGATGGAGTAGGAGGGAGGGGCAGAGAGGGTGGGGAGGGCATTTGACAGGATTTACGAGTGAGAGTGAAGGGGAGAGAAGGAGGAGAAAATGGGGGAGTCACTTGATTCATGTCGACTCCACTGGCTGTTGGCAGAGATTCTGGATCGTTTCAGGAACATCCGGGAATAAAGGTGTCGACTTCTCGCAGATAAAACGCCAATCACGGTCACAATGGTTATCCCTTTCGCACTGACTGCAGACGAGCGTTCCAGAGGACGGATTGTACAGGACACTCCGGCCCGCAGTCCTATACAGGAGGGTTAAACAATTTCAACAGAGACAAAACAGCTTCAGTAGAGGACCCGAGCGGAGTCCGTCCGCAAGCTAATCCCATGAATTCGATCTCTCCTAATTGCCTGTGTGAGTCTCCAAACTCATCCCAGTCAACCACTCTCCCCCCATGGGCCTGTGTCAGTACCCAGGGAGAAACCACGGTCCCAATGTCTCCCCACAATCCTGTGACCCCAAACTAATCCCACCGAACCGCTTCCTCACCAGAATCCTCTGTCATTCCCCATACGAGTCGAACAGGACCTCCCTCACCCCTCTGATCTCTTTCAGTCCCCGAACAAATCCCGCTGTCCCACCGTCTAATCACGTTGCCCAGCTCTTTACCCGTAGATCTTTATCATTCAGCAAACGAATCACACTCTCCTCACAGCCCGGCGACTAGCTCCGAACTAATCACTTTACCTCACTGTGTGCCCATCGCCCTGTACTGGTCTCCAAACTAATCCAGTTGTCCTACTCTCGCCCCTCAGATCTAAGTCATTCAGTAATCCCGCTGTTGCTTTCTCTTCTGACAGGCCGGCGACTGTCTCCAAAATGATCCGACTGCACCGCGCTCTCCTGACCCTCATAGGTCAGTACCAAAATAATCCCTGTGTACTGTTCTCTCCCTACTGCCCCCTGCCATTTTCTGAAATATTCCCACTGCCCTGTCCTTCCCCGGCAGACATGTGCCGGCCCCAAAATGCTACCCCCTACCCACATACAAACAAATCCCAATACCCCTCACTTTTTCCACAATATTACGTCAGACCGTAAACGAATCCTATTTTCTCCCATCAGGACGATCACAATACCGAACTCTCACCCGACAGATCAGTCCAACTCTCACCTGTTTTCGCATTTTCCAATCCAGTATGTATGGGTTTGGTTCACAAGGTTGCGGGATACAAAGTTCTAGGAAATTTAAGTTTATTGTATTAATGCCAAGAATCGAAAACTATGATACGGAGCTTCTCTCAGTTGGTTACAGCAGGAATCTCTTTCTATGTGTGTAAGACCCCATGACTGTGTGATGGGAGAATGTGGAGGGTGATTCACTCTGTGTCTGACCCCGGGAGTGTGTGATGGGAGAATGTGCAGGGAGATTCACTCTCTGTCTGATCCCGGGAGTGTGTGATGGGAGAATGTGCAGGGAGATTCACTCTCTGTCTGATCCCGGGAGTGTGTGATGGGAGAGTATGGAGTGAGATTCACTCTCTCCGACCCCGGGAGTGTGTGATTGGACAGTGTGGAGGGAGATTCACTCTGTGTCTGACCCCGGGAATGTGTGATGGGACAGTTTGGAGGTAGATTCACCCTGTGCCTGACCCCAGGGGTGTGTGGTGATTCCTGTGGTTCTGTGGGATCTTCTCGTGCTGTGACACATACCGCTTCATCCCTTGAATTGATTTCGAGCAGACTTGAATCACGTTTTGAACATTCTTGAATCGCTTTGTATAAAGATGTTTCAAACGTGGAAAAGTAATAACACCGGTCTTTATTTGTAACATAGTCCTTGGAACAGTTTTGTTCTGAAAATCATGAACAAGGAACAGTGAGACACAGAGTGAATCTCCCTGCACACTTATCCCTCACACACACCCGGGATGACGCACAGAGTGAATGTCATGCCATGCGGTCCCATCACGTTCACCGGAGGTCAGGCACAAAGAGAATTTCCCTGCCCCGAACATCGTCCCATAGCACAGTGCATATCCCTCCACACCATCCATCATACACTCCCGGAGGAAAATACCTCAGCACACACGTCAAATAGACACAGATATAAAACATAGATTAGTACTGCACAGAACAGGCACTTCGGCCCACCATGTTGTACCGACTCTTAAACCCTGCCTCCCAAATATCCCCCAACTTACGTTCCTTCATATACCTATCTAGTCGTGTCTTAAGTTTCACGAGTGTTTCTGCCTCCACCACTGACTTGGGCATTCCACCCACCAACCACTCTCTGAGTAAAAACCTTCCTCTAATAACCCCCTTGAACTTCCCTCCCCTTAACTGCAAACCATGTCCTCTTGTATTGAGCAGTAGTGCCCTGGGTAAGAGGCGCTGGTTGACCACTCTATCTATTCCTCTTAATATCTTGTATACCTCTATCATGTCTCCTCTCATCCTCCTTCCTTCTGCAAAAAGTAAATCCCTAGCTGCTGGAATCTCTGTTCATAACTCGTACTCTCTAAACCAGACAGCTTCCTGGTAAATCTGCTCGGTAGCCTTTCCAATGCTTTCACATCATTCCTACAGAGAGGCAACCAGACAAGACACAGTATTCAAAGTGCGGCCTAACCAGGGTTTTATAGAGCTCTTTCATTCCCTCGCGACTCTAAAAACACTATCCCTTGAATTATGAAAGCCAACACCTTAAATTCTCTATCTACCTGTGAGGCAACTTTCAGCGATATGTGGACATGTACACCCAGGTCTCTCTGTTCCTCCTCACTACCAAGTATCCTGCCATTTACTTTGTACTCTGTAATGGTGTTTGGCCTTCCAAAGTGTACCACCGTGCACTGCTGCCAGCTGAACTCCATCTGCCGCTTCTCTGCACATTCCTGCATCCTATCCATTTCTCTCTGCAATCTTCAAGAATCCTCGACACTACTTACAGCCCTATCAACCATTGTGTCGTCTGCAAACTTGCCAACCCACCCTTCTACCCCCACATCCAGGTCGTTAATAAAAAACCACGAACAGTACGTGTTCCAGAACCGATCCACTTGGAACACCAGTATTCACAACCTCCATTCGGAATATACTCCGTCCGTCACGGCACACTGCTTTCTGCAGGCAAGCCAAACCTCGTGGGATCACATGCCTTCTGACTTCCTGAATACGTCTATCGTGTGCAAACATATTAAATGCATTTTTAAAATCCATATAGATCGCATCCACTGCACTACCCTCATAAATATGCCTGGTCACCTCTGCAAAAACTCTACAGGTTTCCTAGGCACGGTCTACCCTTCACAAAAGCATGCTGACTGTCCCTGATCAGACCATAATTCTCCAAATGCAGGAAGATCCTATCTCTAGGAATATTTTCCAACATCTTTCCCTTCGCAGACATAAGATCTATTATTACCTGAACAATCCCTACCACCTTTTCTGAACAAGAGAGCAACATTCGCCTCCCTCCAATTCACGGGTGCCATTCCAGTGGACAACGAGTATAGAACGATTCTAGCCAGTCTCAGCAATCTCTTCCCTTGCCTCGTGGAGCAGCCTGTGGACTATTCTGTCAGTCCCCGGGGACTAATCCATCCTATGGTACTACAACAAATCCAGCACCTCGTCTCCCTTAATATCAGCAATGTTCCTGTGCTTCAACCTCGCTCATACTGTCCACACTGTCATTGGGTTCCCACTCATTTGTGAATACCGAAGAGAAGTATTCAGTGAGGAACTTGCTCACTTGAAAAACCAAGAGGCACAATATCCCACCTTTATCTCTATTCGGTGCTCCCTTCACACCTGTCATCCTTTTGTCGCTCACATAATTGAAGAATGCCTTGGTGCTTTCCCTTACCCTACTCGCCAAGGCTTTCCCTTTCTCAGCCCCTCTTAAGCTCATTTCTTGCTACCCTATATTCCTCAATAGCCCCATCTGATCCTTGCTTCTTAAACCCCAAGTATGCTGCCCTCTCCCACCTGACTAGATGTTCCACCTCACTTATCACCCATGATTCCTTCACACTACAATTCTTTATCTTCTTCACGGGGACAGATTTATCCCTAAACTCCTGCTAGAGATCCCTAGATATTAAACACATGTCCATATTACATTTCCCTGCAAATACGTCCCGATCCCCACCCGCAAGTTCAAGCTTTAAAACTTTATACTTTTGACTTTACCCAATTAAAAATGTTCTGTACTCTCCGATTCCATCATTTCCCATGATACTACTAAAGACCCAGGGAGTGTTGGTCACTGTCCCCGGGATGCTCACCCACTAAAAGATCTGTGGCCTGAACCGGTTGGTTACCTAATACTAGATCCAATATGGCATTCACCCTAGTCGGCCTATCAACATACTGTGGCAGTAATCCGTCCTGGACACACTTATCAAACTCTGCCCCATCTAAGCCATTGGAACTAATCAGGTGCCAATCAATATTAGGGAAGTTAAAGTTAACCATGATAACAACCCGGTTATTTTTGCACCTTTCCAAAATATGCCACCCAGTCTGTTCCTCGATGTCTCTGCTGTTACCAGGGGGGACTACAGAATATTCTCAATGGAGTAACTTCTCCCTTCCTGTTCCTGACATACACCCATACTGACTCAAAGGAGGATCCTGTTGCATTAGCCACCCATTCTGGCGCCGTAGTGTTAATCCAGACCAGTAACACCACCCCTTCTCCACCTTTCACCCTCTCTATCCATTGTAAACCACTGAAATCCAGGAATATTTGGAATCCAATCCTGCCCTGGTGCCAGTCGTCTCTGTAATCGCCACTACATCATAATTCCATGTACGTATCCAAGCTCAGTTCATCTCCTTTGTTCCGGTCGCTTCTTGCACTGAAGAAGACGCACTTTAGCCCTTCTACCATACTACATTTAAACCCTTTATTCTGCTTCTCTTTCCTCAAAGCCTCTTTATATGTTAGATCGGGCTGTGCTCCATGCATAAAATTGCAGTTCTCGATTGACCTTTATCCTCCTCCACCTCACCATCTGCTCTTACATTCTGGTTCCCCTCCGCCTGGAAATCTAGTTTAAATCCACCGCAGTAGCACCAGCAAACCTTCCCGAAAGGATTTTAGTCCCTCTATAGTTCAGGTGTAATCCGTCCCACTTTCCCTGGAACAACACCCAGTTGTCCTGAAACATGAAGCCCTCCCTCCTGCACCAACTCCTTAGCCACGTATTTAGCCGCATAATCACCTATTTCCAGCCTCACTAGCACGTGGCACTGGCAGCAATCTTGACATTGCAACCCTGGGGTCCCGTCCTTCAATGTTGTACCAAACCTCCAAAACTCTCTGTGCAGAGCCTCCTCCTTCTTCCTATCCACGTCATTGATCCTGAGTGCTCACCCTCCATCTTCAGAATGCTGAGAACTCGTTCCGAGACATCACGGTCCCTGGCATCAGGGAGGCAACAGACCATTCGAGATTCTCAATCTCTCACACAGAACTCCCTAACTATTGAATCCCCTATCTCTACTGCTCTCCTCTTTTCCCTCCTTCCTTTTTGAGCTCAGGGCCTTGTCTCGTGCCAGAGACATGACCAATGCAACTTGTCCCTGGTAGGTTGTCCCCACCAACTGTATCCAAAACGGTGTAATTATTGTTGATGGGAACAGCCACATGGATGTTCTGCTGTCGCCCAGCAACCTGTATTCTAACTCTTAGGGGTGACTATCTCCCAGAAACCCCTGTCTATTTCTGCCCCTGCTTCAGGAATAATCCGAAGTTGATCCAGCTCCAGACATAGATCCCTAACTCGGTTTGTCAACAGCTGCAGCTGGATGCAACTTTTACAGGTGTAGTCGTCAGGGACAATTTGGCTGACTTCCCACGTCCTTCAAACGGAGCACTCGACTGCCCAAACTGCTGCCTCCATTACCTAATTCGAAGCGAATTAGATTAATTAATGTAGCTTACCAAGCCTTACCTCATTTGGAGCAAGCTCGTCCTCAGTCTCTGCTCGCCGAAGTCTTTCGAGCCAAACCCTTCCTACTCTGTCTCCCACCACTCCATTGCCCGCTCCGTTAACCTTTTCTTTTTTTCAAACTCTCTCGCTGCTTCAGAGGCCGACTTTCACGTGCTTGCGTAGTCGAACCCCGTCCAAACTGCCGAAGAAATGGCATCCCCACTCTCAATCTGCTCGCTTTTTAAGCTCACCAGTTTTCTCAGATTCTCCCTCTACAGCTTCACAACACACTACAGAGCAAAATGTCAGACACAGAGAGAAGCTGCCTCCTCATGGTCCCATCACACATTCACGAGTTCAATACAGTGTGAACCTCTCTGCTTACGTCCCATGACACACTTCCTGGCGAGTCACAGAGTGAATCTCCCTCAGAACCGTCCCATCACACACTCCCGGGGGCAGACACAGAGTGAAGCTCTCTCAGAACGGTCCCATCACACACTCCCGGGGTCAGTCACAGAGTGAAGCTCCCTCCACACCTTCCTATCACACACTCCCGGGGTCAGACACAGAGTGAAGCTCCTTCCACACTGTCCCAGCACACTCTACTGGATTCAGCGATAGAGGGAAACTTCCTCCACGCAGCGCCATCATACAATCACCGGGTCAAACACAGAGTGAATCACCTTCCATACCATCTCTTCACACACTCCTGATGTCTAGCACAAAGTGACGCTTTCTCTCTCCATGCCTGACCTGTGGTGAGCAACGGGTTAAAGAGGGGGATGATGCCTCACCTCTTCTGCTGGTCAACAATTCACAGAGTTGAGCTTTGGTTTCGTCGACAGATCTGTACTTCGTTTCCATCTCAGTGAACTTGTGATTAATCTGTGACACTGAGAGAGATGGTGAAGGATGTTTAGCCTTTACGTGAGTCAGCGTCACGCTACTGAACCGTTCAGAGTGTCGCAGTGAAGCATGTCCTTTGGGCACAGTGAGAGGCGTCGGCGCCCCCTTGGGGGAAAATCAATGTTCCAGTGAAGATTTTGTTATTACTATGTGGGTTTGCGTCAGTATCGTGCGGGGCATGTCCGGGTTGTTGTGAGGAACGTGTCGGTGTCCCGGCGGGAGGTGACAATGACGTGTCACGGTGTCATGGTGTGGGGTGTGCTGGTCACAAAGAGAATGGTATGTCAATGCCAAGGTGAAAGACATTTCATGGCCACGGTGTGTGTGAGAGTGACACGCTGAGGTGTGTGTCGGTGCGAACGGAGAGTTCTATGTCGATGACATTGTGTCATTGTGAATTCAAGTGTCGGTATCTGTTAAGAGTTTTACCTATGTCAGGGTGAGTTGAGGGTAATTGCCTCAGTGAGCGGTACATCGGTGTTATGTTGAGGAGTGGTACTGTCGCGGTAAGGGGTGTTGCAGTGACGTGTGAGTCTTTGTCACGATGCGGTGTAGAGTGGATCACTCGGAGGAGCGTGAAGGTGCCACGGTGTACGGTACCTCAGTGTCACGATGAAGATTGTGTTGGTGTCACTGTGAGGTGTGTGTCTGTGTCGCTTGAGCAGATTATCGGTAACACGGTCAGGGGCCTGTCGATGTTACAGACACGTGTGTGTCACGGCGATCGTCGTGTCAGTGTCGCGGTTAGGAGTGCATCTGCGTCTTGTAGAACGTCGTGGCTGTGCTACGGTAACGGCATTGCTGATGTGATGGTCAATGGCGTGTCTGTGTCAGCATGAGTCTTGATTCTATTACAGTATAGGCCGTGTGTTATCACGGTTTGTGGTGTGTCCGTATGAATGAACATAGAATAATACAGCACAGCTCAAGCACTTCGTATCACAATGTTGCGTCTACCCCTTAAACGCTGCCTCCCAAATACCCCATCACCTCAAACTCATCCATATACCTGTCTAGTAGTCTCTTAAATTTCACTTGTGTATCTGTCTCCACCACTGACTCAGGCAGTGCATTCCACACACCGACCACTCTCTGAGTAAAAGACTTTCCTCTAATATACCCCTTGAACTTTGCTCCCCTCACCTTAAAGCCTCTTGTATTGAGCAGCGGTGTCCTGTGGAAGAGGAGCTGGGTCTCCAATTTAGCTATTTCTCTTCATGTCTGGCATACCTCTATCATACCAACTCTCATCCTACTTCTCTCCAAAGAGTAATGCCCTCTCTCCCTTTATCTCTGATCATAATGCATACTCTCTAAACCAGTCAGCATACTGGTAAATCTCCTCTGTACCCTTTCCAATGCTTCCACATCCTTCCTATAGTGAGGCGACCAGAACTGGACACAGTACTCCACCTGTGGCCGAACCATAGTTTTATGGAGCTGCAGCATTACCTCGCGACTCTTAAATTATGTCCCTCGACTTATGAAACATAACAACCATAAGCCTTCTTAACTACCCTATCTACCTGTGAGACAACGTTCAGGGATCTGTGGACATGTGTGCCCAGTTCCCTCGGCTCCACCACACTACCAAGTACCCTGGCATTTACTTTGTATTCTGCCTTGTAGTTTGTCCTTCCACAGTATACTACCTCACACTTCTCCGGGTTAAACTCCATCTGCTACTTCCCTCTGCAATCTTCGATAATCCTCTACACTATCCAGAGCACCACAATCCGTTGTGTCGTCTCCAAGCTTGCCAACCCACCATTCTACCCCCACATCGATTTCGTTAATAAAATCACGAAAATACTAGAACCGATCCTTGTGGAACACCACTAGTCACGGCCCTCCCATCCGAATGTACTCCCTCCGCCATGTCATTCTGCTTTCTCCAGACAAGCCGATTCTGAATCCACCCGGCCAAGCCTCTCTGGATCCCATGCCCTCTGACTTTCGAAGTAAGCTCGACTGCGTAGAACCTTGTCAAATGCCGTACTAAATTCCATTTATATCACGCCCACTGCACTATCCTCATCTATATTCCTGGTCTCTCCTCAAAAATTGTATCGGGCTTTTTAGACACGATCTGCCTTTCAGAATGTCATGCTGACTGTCCCTGCTCAGACCATGATTCTCTAAATGACCATAGATTCTATCTCTAATAATCTTTTCCAACAGTATTTCACAAAACAGACGTAAGTCTCACTGGTCTATAATTACCTGGAGTATCCCTCTAACTCTTTTGACAAAGGTTCAACATTCGCCTCCTTCCAATCCTCCCGTGCCATTCCCCTGGACAACGAGGACATAAAGATCCTAGCCAGAGGCTCAGCAATTTCTTCTCTCTCCTCGTGAGGCAGCCTGGGGAATATTCTGTCAGGCCCAGTGACTTATCCGTCCTTATGCATTTAACAACTACAACAGCTCCTCTCCCCTAATATCAACATGCTCCAGAAGATTAAATTCTATCATATTGTCCTCACCGTCATCACGTTCCCTCTCAGTGGAGTATTCCGAAGCGAAGTACTCATTGAGGACCTCGCTAACTTCCCCAGTCTCCAGGCACATCTTCCCACCATTATCTCTAATCAGTCCTATCATCCTTTTGTTCTTCACATAATTGAAGAATTTCTTGGGGTTTTCATTTAGCCTACTCACCAAGGCCTTCTCTTGCTTCATTCTTTCTCTCCACAGCCTCTTCTTCATCTCTTTTCTAGCTGCTCTATGTCCTTCAATAGACCCGTCTGATCCTAGCTTCCTATACCTCATGTATGCTGCCTTCTTCCATCGGTGTAACGGTAAGGGGGGTGTTGGTTTCACTGTTGTGTTTTACAATCTCAATTTATTCCACTCTCTTTCTTTCCGGTCTGACTCCACACGGAGACGGGTCCACACACCATGGATCGAGAGACCAGCCACAGTCACGATGAGGGCGGATGTAACTAGCCGGAGTAGGCTGATCTGACGATATGGTCTATTTGCGATCTGCACTTTCGACTCCCGTTCTGGCGCAGCTGTGGAGATATCATACGACCATAAAATCATAATAAATATTAAATAAGACAAAAGGAGTTACTTAATGAATATTTTATTTCGGTATCTTAGTGATTGTAGTGATGACTTCCAGCAGACTGAAAAGCCTGAGCATGTAAATGTTAAGAAAATGGATGTAATGGAGCTTTTGGAAAGCATTAAATTGTTAAGTCGCCGGTACCGGCCGAAATATACCCCAGGCTAGTGTGGGAGGCGAAGGAAGAGATTGCAGTGGCTCTGGTGATGATCTTTGCATCCTCAATGAAGATGTGAGAGGTTCCGGAGGATTGTTTGGTTGTGGATGTTGTTCCTTTATTCAAGAAGTGGTGAAGATATAGCCCAGGAAATTATAGACCAGTGAGTCTTAACTCAGCGGTTGGTAAGTTGATGGAGAGGATCCTGAGAGGAAGGATTTATGAACATTTGGAGAGGTATAATATGTATAGTGGTTGTCAGCTTGGCGTTGTAAAGGGCAGTTCGCGCCTCACGAGACGGAATGAATTTTTGTGGGGATGTGACTAAACACACTGATGAGGGAAGAACAGTTAATGTGGTGTTTCTGGATTTCAGCATAACATTTTATAATTTACCCCATACAAGGCTTACTGCGAAAGTAAGGAGGAATTGGATCCAAGGGGATATTGCGTTGTGAATCCACAACTGGCTTGCCCACAGGAAGCAAAGGGTGATTGTAGACGGGTCATATTCTGCATAGGAGTCAGTCAGCAATGGAGCCCATCAGCGATCTGTTCTGGGACCCGTATTCTTCGTTACCTTTATAAATGAACTGGATGAAGATGTGGAGGGATGGGTGAGCAGGTTTGCTGATGACACAATGTTTGGGCGTTGTGGATAGTTGGAGGGCTGTCAGACATAACAGCGGGGAATTGATAGAACGCAAAACCGGGCTGAGAAGTGGCAGATGAAGTTCAAATCAGTTAAGTGTGGGTGGTTCATTTTGATAGGTCAAATACGATGACAGAATATAGAATTAATGGTAAGACACTTGGCAATGTGGAGAATCAGAGGGATCTTGGTGTCCGAGCTCAAAACACTTGCGCAGGTTGACTCTGTGTTTAAGAAGGCGCATGGCCTATTGGCGCGAGGGATGCAAAAATGGAGGGAAAGAGGGAAGGAAAGGGAGAGACAGTGGGAGAGAGGGACTAGAGGGACAGATAGCGTGAGAGAGGGCAGGGGAGAGGAGTAATGAAGGTGTGTGTGGTTGAAGGAAAGAGAGAGTGGGGAGCGGCCGTTAGAGGGAATGGAGAGAAAGGGAACAGCATGGGAAGGAGAGGGAAAAGAGAGGGACAAGGGGCTGAGTGAGGACAAGAGAGCGGAGAGTGGATGAGATGGGAAAAGAGGGATGGGGGAGAAATGAGGGAAAACAGAAGAATGACCTGAGAGGGAAAGGGAGAGAGAAGGGGGAAAGTGATAAGGCTTGTGCAGAGTGAGAGGAGGGAGAGTAGAGCGAAGGGACAAGAGGGGATTAGAGGGCTCCCTTCACAACGTCCAATCCCACACTCCCGGGCTCAGACACAGAGTGAAACTCCCTCCCTCCATCCCTCTACCCCACTCAACTCGGGAAGGAGTCTCTGAGTCCGTTTTTGTGAATTTCACATTCACGGAAGTCTCGCTGTCGTCGATCCTGTCGAGGATCCTCTGCGTCTCTGAGCTCAGGAAGGAGAAGTAACCGTTGTCAGATGAAGCCCGTTTTGACAACTGAGTCAGACCGACGCCAATAGCGTTTCGACGGAGAGAGAATTGGGTAACAGTGGACTGAGTGGGTGGAACGGTAAAAGGAAATCATGGGAGAGAAGTAGGAGTGAAGGGAAAATAAGAGCGATGGAGTTGAGAAAACGCAAGTAGATGGGTAGCGAAATAGAGGGAGAGGCGTTTGAGATAGAGGGGAAAAAGTGCGGGCTTGTAAACGGGAGGAAGAGAAGGAGAGAGATGGAATGAAAAGAGCGGAGAGGAGGATAGGAAGTGAGAGAGGGTGTTACAGAGAAGAAAGAGTTCAGGAAAGGGAAAGATGAGGGAAAAGGGATGCAGACGATAAGGGAGAGAGACGAAAGGAATGGAAGGAGGAAGGTAGAGAAGGAGGGCGTGTGGAAAGAATCTCGGAGTGATTTGTTTCCCTCATACAGAGTCCCTGTTGTTCTGTAGATTTACATCCCCCGGTTTGTTCCAGGTTTGCGCGAAGGAAGTTCCCACTACCACTGCTGATCGCCGGGGCTTCAGACGCTCTGACTGCAGGAAACCACGGCCCCAGGACAAACAGCCAATCCCCACCGAGGTTAATGAGCTCCGTCTCCCACCGACTAACGTGTCCTGCTGCCCTCCACTCGTGCCCTTCACATTGTTTCCTCGTCTCTTTCTTCCAGTTGTCCAGTTGCGCTCTCTCTCTCTCTCTCTCTCTCTCCTTTCTAACACACACTTTCGGTCTCTGTCTAACTCTCACTCTGTCTGCCTCACTGTCCCTTCTCTCACCCCTTTGCCTCCACCATTCTTCGCTTCCCTTCTCTCTCACCTTCCCCCACTCTCAACTCTTCCCCACTATCACAACTCACTCCCTCATTTGTCTGCCGCTCTCTTTCTCCTCTCCACCACCGACGCCCGTGTCACCCCAAACTGGAGATACCCCCGCCCGCCCATCTACCGTTTGTAGCCCGACCACAGTTCCCTGCATTATCACCCTCCATTTCTCTGTTTCGTGGTGTGGGGGGGGGAGGTGGAGTTTGGGAGATTCATAACGTTGAGCCCGGGACTTCCAGCCGTCTGTCAGAATCTCTCCATTCTTCCCATTAGCCACGCTCCCCCTCCGTCGCCATCCATCCATCCCTGTCTTCCTTACTCCTCCACCCAACCCTTCCCTTCTCTTGCACCGCATCGCTCCTCTTTTACTTTTGCCCTCTCCCTCCCACTTTCGTCTGCTACTCTGTATCCCCCTGTCTCAATAGGGTTGTATTATAGACCAACCAACAGTCAACGAGAATTGGAGGGTCAAATCTTATTTTTTATGCATTTTCTACAACACTACAGATAAGAAAAAAACCCAAACCAAAATTTAAAAAAATAGTACAATGCAAAAATAAACATACAATAATTATATCATACAAAGAAGATAATTGAGAAACCACCCAAATTGAAGTCATGTAAAGTTAAATCCTCCCCAAGACCCACAGCAAAAAAAAAAACTCCAGACCAATCACAACACAATATAGAGAATATAAAGCAGGACATTCACACCCCGAAAACTGTAAATACACTTGAAAACAGAAGATGATAATGCCTACGACCAAAAAAAAAAAAAGCTGAAAGTAAAGGACTGAAAAAACAAAAAACCTTAATTGGGAGGAAGGTTATGAAAGTACACACTAAAAGGTCCCCAGACCTTATGAAACTGTATATCCGATTTAAAAAATGAATAATAAAATTTTTCATGGTCTAAACAGGGCATAAAATCATTAAGCCATTGAGCATGCGTGGGCGGGGCAACATCTCTCCATCTAAGGAGGACTAAACGTCTAGCCAGGAGAGAAGCAAAAGATAATATTCGACACTTAGTCTAACTCAAACGTATATCTGTCTCACCCAAAAAAACAAACAGAGCAATTAAAGTGTTAGGTTCTAAGTGGTGATTCAGAATAGAGGACAAAGTTATAAAAACGTCTTTCCAAAATTTCTCTCAGCCAGGACAGGACTAATACCTATAAATAAGAGAAGCCTCTTAGGGTATTAGGGTAAAATCGAAATAATTTAGATTTAGACATATGGGCTCCATGAACAATCTTAAACTGTAAAAGGCAATGGCGAGAACAAAGAGAGGTTGAATTAACCGATTTGAGAATCGAGTCCCAAATCTCATCAGATAAAGAGGTATTTGCATCATGCTCTCAAGCCATTCTAATATGATCCACAGGGGCATGCCGTAAGAATGCTAATTTATCACGAATAAATGATATTAGATTTTTACCCAGTGGATTAATAGAAAGAAATACATCCATAACATTTTTATCGGCCATTTCATGAAAGTTAGGGATTAAAGGATTAATATAGTGTCTAATTTGGAGATATCAAAAAAATGGGCATTAGGCAGATTAAACTTCGCAGAGAGCTGTTGAAAAGATGCGAAGCGATGATCGATAAAAAGCTCTTCAAAATGTCTAATTCCCTTTCCATACCAATCATAGAATTTTCAATCATACATAGTAGGTAAAAAAAAGTGATTATGTAAGATAGGACTAGAAAGGGAAAAACCATAAAAACCATAAAATTTCCTGAATTGAGCACATATTCGCAAAGTGCGTCTAATAAGAGGATTAACAATTAGTACAGACAAACTAGTAGGGGGTACAGACCAAAGAAGTACTGAAATAGATAAATCATCAGTGGAACTCAACTCCATTGCCATCCAATTCGGGCACTCAGGTTCGCTATGAAAAAAAAGGCCAAAAGGTAGTACATCATATGTTAGCTGCCCAATAATATAAACGAAAGTTAGGTAAGGCCATGCCAGACTCTATTTTAGATTTTTGAAGATAAATTTTATTACTTCTAGAGGACCAAATCTGCAGAGAGATGGCAGACAACAGCAATAAACTTAAAGTTGTGTTAGCAGGGGATTTTAATTTTCCACATATTGATTGGGGCTCTCATACTGTTAAATGTCTAGACAGGTTGGCATTTGTAAAATATGTTCAGGGAAGTTTTCTGTATCAATATATAGAGGAATCGACTTGACAGGATGCAATATTAGATCTCCTATAAGGAAACGAGTTATAACAAGTGACGGAAGTGGGTGTATGTGGACATTTTGGTTCGAATGATCATAACAATATTAGTTTCAACTTGATCATGGATAAAGATAGATCAGGCGCTCGGGTTGAGCTTATAAACTTGAAAAAGGCCAATTTTGAAGACATGAAAAAATAATCTGAAAAGCGTGGATTAGGATAGTTTCTCTGGCAAAGATGTCGTTGGTAGGTGGGAGGCCTTCCAATTAGAATTATTGAGAGTGCAGAGTCTGTATGTTCGAGCCAGGATTAAAGCGAAAGTGAATAAGAATATGGAAACTTGGTTCTCCAGGGATATTGGAACTCTGGTAAAGAAGAAGAGAAAGATGTATGACAAGTATAGGAAACAGGGTGGAAGTTGTTTGAGGAGGATAAATAGTGCAAAAAAATTAAGAACGAAATTAGCATGTCTAAAAGAAGACATGAGGTAGCTTTGGCAGTCAAGGTGAAGGATAATCCAAAGAGATTCTACAAGTATATTAAGAACAAAATGATAGTAAGGGATAAAATTTGTCCCTTTGAAGATCAGAGTGGTCGGTTAAGTATGGAAGCAAAAGAAATGGGAGAGATATTAAATGTTTTACTTTTGCATCTGTATCTACAAAGGAAACTGGCATGGATTCAATAAAAATAAGGTAAACAAACAATGTGGTCATGGAACCACATGTTTAAGAGGTGGAGCTGCTTACTATCGAGGCAAATCAGAGTAGATGAACCCCCAGGACCTGACAGGGTAATTCCCCGGACGTTGAAGGAGACTAGTGTTGAAATTGCAGGGGCCCTGTAAATATAATTAAAATGTCACTGTCTGCGGGTGAGGAGCCGGAAGATTGGAGGATATCTACTCTTGTTCCTTTGTTTAAAGAAGGCCCTAAAAGTAACCAGGGAAATTATAGGCCGGTAAGATTGACGTCGGTAGTCGGTAAATGATTGGAAGGAGTACTAAGATGTAGGATCTACAAGCATTTAGATAGACAGGTACTTATTAGGGAGAGTCAAACGTCTTTGTGCGTGGTACATCATTGCTAACAAATCTATTTGAGTTTTTCCAGGAGTTTATAAGAAAGTGGATGAAGGAAAGGCAGTGGATGTTGTCTGTTCTGGGACCTCTAATTTGTGTGATTTTCATTAACGACCTGGATGTGTGCAAAGCAGGGTGGGTTGGCAAGTGTGCAGATGATATGAAGTTTGGTGTTTTTGTGGATTGTATGGAGGATTGTCGAAGATTGTGGAGACACATTGATAGGATGCAGAAGTGGGCTGAGAAGTGGCAGGTGGAGTTCAACCCGGTGAAGTGTGAGTTGGTGCACTTTGGCAGGACAAACCCCATGGAAGAATTCAAAGTAAATGGCAGGACACTTAGTAGTGTGGAGGAGCAGAGGGAACTTGGCGTAGATGTCCGCAAATCCCTGAAATTTGCCCCACAGGTAGATAGGGTGGTTAAGAAAGCTTATGGGGTATTAGCTTTCATAAGTTGAGGGATACAGTATAAGGAGTCGCAGAGTAATGATAGACCTCTAAAAAACTCTGGTTCGACCACACTTGGAGTGTCGAGTGTGTCCAGTCTAATGTGTCTAGTTCTGGTCGCCTCACGATGGGAAGGATGTGGAGGCTTTGGAAAAGGTGCAGAGGAGATTTGTCAGGATGCTGCCTGGTTTAGAGAGATTATGATCATTATGATCAGGGATTAAGGGAGATAGGGCTTTACTCTTTGGAGAGAAGGAGGATGAGAGGAGGCGTGATAGAGGTGTACAAGATATTAAGAGGAATAGATAGAGTGGACATCCAGCGCCTCTTCCCCAGGGCACCACTGCTCAATGCAAGAGGACACAACGTTACAGTAAGGTGGAGTGGGGGAAGTTCAGGGAAGACACTAAAGAAAAGCATTTTAACCAGAGAATGCTTAGTGAGTGGATGCACTGCCTGAGCCAGGGGTGGAGGCAGATACTCTAGTGAAATATAAGAGACAAAAAGACAGGTATATGGAGGAATTTAAGGTGGGGGTTATATGGGAAGCAGGGTTTAAGTGTCGGCAAACATCGTGGGCCGAAGGGTCTGTACTCTGCTGTACAATTCTATGCTCTATTTTTTTGTGATATTCATACCGATGTATTGGTACCGATATGGACAAGGACTTCCGGCTGCTCATACACCCTCTTATGAATCAGAGGGATGGAATAGTGTACTGAGGGAACAGGAAGGAAGGGGAGATGACTGGAAAGCAACAGAAAGGTGTTCTGATGGTGGACTTTGTGGAAGAGCAAGGAATGGGGGGAGAGAAGGGGTCATGGAAAGGGTGTTATGATTGCAGATACAGAAGCAAGTGCTGTGGAAACAAACGGCCGGCCTGTGGATAGAAAAATGTGGAGAGTCTAAGATCCTGGTGATAGATATCCAGTGGAATGGGCGAAGTGTAATACTAGACGTCGTCTCTACCTTATACTCCTCACAATTGCCTGTGACAGAGAGGGAGGAAGTAGGGAGCGATGGGGTCGACGTAGATGGGGAGAGCTTAGCAGATGGAGAATATGTCTAAAAACGGAGATGGGCGTACGGAACTTACAGGATGTGCGAGGGGACAGAGAGATGGTATGAAATAGAGGCGGTTGAACAAAAAGAAAAGAGTCCGCGAAGAAAGGGAGAGAGGGAAAGGTTGCGGAAGGCACAGGGACATACGGAGCTGTGGGTAAATAGGGAATGTGATTTTGGGCGTAGTGCGAAAGAGAGAAAGAGAGAGAGAACGAGAGAGAGAGAGAGAGAGAGAGAGAGAGAGAGAGAGAGAGAGAGAGAGAGAGAGAGAGAGAGAGAGAGAGAGAGAGAGAGAGAGAGAGAGAGAGAGAGAGAGAGAGAGAGAGAGTGAGAGAGAGAGAGAGAGAGAGAGAGAGAGAAAATAACTTTTTGGTTCAGAAAAGGTAGTAGGGATAGTCCAGGTAATTAAAGACCAGTGAGTCTCGCGTCTGTGGGGGGAAAGCTGTTGGAAAATATTCTTAGAGATAGGATTTATTGTCATTTAGAGAATCATAGTCTGATCAGTGACAGTCAGCATGGCTTTGTGAAAGGCAGATCGTGCCAACCAAGTCAGATAGAGTTCTTTGAGGAGGTGACCAGACATATAAATGAGGGTAATGCAATGGATGTGATCTACATGGATTTTAATAAGGCATCTGACAAGGTTCCACATGGTAGGCTTATTCAGAAAGTCAGGATGCATGTGATCCAGGGGAAGTTGGGCCAGGCGGATTCAGAATTGGCTTGCCTGCAGAAAACAGAGGGTCGTGGTAGAGGGAGTACATTCAGATTGGAGGGTTGTGACTCATGGTGTCCCACAAGAATCTGTTCTGGGACCTCTAATTTTTGTGATTTTTATTAACAAACTGGATGTGGGGGTAGAAGTGTGTCTTGACAAGTTTGCAGACGACACAAAGGTCGGTGGTGTTGTAGGTAGCGTAGAGGATTGTCGAAGATTGTAGAGAGACATTGATAGGATGCAGAAGTGGGCTGAGAAGCGGCAGATGGAGTTCAACGGAGAGAAGTGTGAGACTTTGCCTCTTCCCCATGGCATCACTGCTCTATACAAGAGGACATGGCTTTAAGGTGAGCGGTGGCAATTTCAAGCAGGATATTAGAGGAAGGTTTTTCACTAAGTAAGTAGTTGGTGCGTGGAATGCACTGCCTGAGGCAGTGGTGGAGGCAGGTACACGACAGAAGTTTAAGAGACAACGTGACAGGCATATGAAGGAATTTAAGTTGGGGGGTTATATGGGAGGCAGGATTTGACTGTCAGCACAACATTGTGGGCCGAAGGGCCTGTGAAGTGCTGTACTACTCTACGTTCTGGACAGTCCGAACAAACACAAAAACAAAACTAGGGTGGGACACAGAGTGTATCTGCCACCACACCTTCCCATCACTCACCCCTGGGGTCAGACACAGAGTGAATCTCCCTCCACACCGTCCCATCACACACTCCCGGGGTCAGACACAGAGTGAATCTCCCTCCACACCGTCCCATCACACACTCCCTGGGTCAGACACAGAGTGAATCCCCCTCCACACCATCCCACCACACATTCCCAGGGTCAGCCACAGAGTGTCTGTGCCCGCACAGAGCGTCCATTCCACCCGCCGGTAGTCAGACAGAGATAAGGGAATCATTCTCACCAGCCCATCACATATTCACGACTTCGATTGTAAAATGAAGATCACGCCGAACCGTCCGATTTCACAGACTCTCCGGATGAGAGAAACAGTGAAGCTCTCTCTGCAATGTCCGATCAAATAATCCTTTTGACAGATATACAGATAAGTTTCAAAAAGACATTTTCCAAAACATATTCCCGGGATCAGAGACAGAGTCAAGAACAGAAAACACAATACCAGCTCAAAAAGCAGCGCTAGAAAACAAGTGAAGTTGCTTCCACACCATCCCATCTATCACAAGCACAGAGCGAATCTCCCTCCACACCGACCCATCACACACTCCCGGAGTCAGACACAGAGCGAATCTCCCTCCATACCGTCCCATCACACACTCCCGGAGTCAGACACAGAGTGAATCTCCCTCCACACCGTCCTATCAAACACTCCCGGAGACTGACACAGAGTGGATCTCCCTCCACACCGTCCCATCACACACTCCCGAGGTCAGACACAGAGCGAATCTCCCTCCACACCGTCCCATCACACACTCCCGAGGTCAGACACAGAGTGAATCTCCCTCCACACCGTCCCATCACACACTCTCGGGGTCAGACACAGAGTGAATCTCCCTCCACACCGTCCCACCACACACTCCCGGGGTCAGACACAGAGCGAATCTCCCTCCACACCGTCCCCACCACACACTCCCGGGGTCAGACACAGAGTGAATCTCCCTCCACACCGTCCCATCACACACTCCCGGGGTCAGACACAGAGTGAATCTCCCTCCACACCGTCCCACCACACACTCCCGGGGTCAGACACAGAGCGAATCTCCCTCCACACCGTCTCATCACACACTCCCGGGGTCAGACACAGAGTGAAGCTTCTCCACACCGTCCCATCACACACTCCCGGGGTCAGACACAGAGTGAATCTCCCTCCACACCGCCCAATCACACACTCCCGGAGTCAGACACAGAGTGAATCTCCCTCCACACCGCCCAATCACACACTCCCGGAGTCTGACACAGAGTGAATCTCCCTCCACACCGCCCAATCACACACTCCCGGAGTCAGACACAGAGTGACTCTCCCTCCACACCGCCCAATCACACACTCCCGGAGTCTGACACAGAGTGAATCTCCCTCCACACCGTCCAATCACACACTCCCGGAGTCTGACACAGAGTGAATCTCCCTCCACACCGTCCTATCAAACACTCCCGGAGTCTGACACAGAGTGAATCTCCCTCCACACCGCCCCATCACACACTCCCGGAGTCAGGCACAGAGCGAAGCTCCCGTCCACACTCTCACTCTGCTTTTCCACATTTACTGGCACCACAGCGTTCCTGTCGTCTCCGATATTGTTTCTGTCTCAGAGATGATATGTGTGTGTGAGACCAGAGTTAGAACAGAGAAGGGAGGGGTGGAGGAGAGAGGGCTCGGGACAGCTGGTGAATTTGCTGTTACTGGGGGGAAGTGTTGTGAAACCACATGCCCGGCCTTTGCACACAGAGACGCAGAAAAGCTGAGAACCGAGAGATCGATATCCGGTGGAAGTAACCACCAAGGTTGTGCAATGTGCTTGACCATGTGTCTGATCCCAAGAATGTGTGATAGGCAGGTGTGGAGGGAGCTTCACCATGTGTTTGACCCCGGGAGTGTGTAACGGCACAGAGCGGAGAGAGCTTCACCATGTGTCTGACCCCGGGAGTGTGTGATCGGACGGTATAGAGCAAAGAACAGAAAACCGTACATCACGATAAAGGCCCTTCGGCCCACAATGTTCTGACTACCCTTATACACTGCCTCACATATAACCAACCAGCGCAAATTCCTCCATATACCTGTCTGGTGGTCTCTTAGATTTCACTAGTCACTAGTGCATCTGCCTCCACCACTGACTGAGGCAGTGCATTCCTAGCATCAACAACTCACTGAGTGAAAAACCTTCCTCTGATATATCCGATCTCTAAGAATATTTTCCAACAGTTTTTCCTCCTCAGACGTTTGGCTCACTGGTCTATAATTATGCGGACTATCTCTGCTTACCTATTTGAAGAAGGGTACACAATTGGCCTCCCTCTAAGCATCTGGTACCATTCCTGTGGACAACGTGGACATAATGATCCTATCCAGAGGCTCAGCAGTCGCTTACCTCGCCTCGTGGAGCAACCTGGGGTGGATTCCGTCAGACCCGGGGTCTTAGCGTCCGAATGTATTTTAACAACACCAGCATCTTCTGACCCTCAACATTAACATCCTCCAATATCAATATGCTCACTCATATTGTCCTAACCATGATCATTTTCCCTCTCATTGGTGAATACCGAAGGGAAGTATTCAATGAGGACCTCGCTCACTTGCACAGCCTCCTGTCTCATTTTCCCACCTTTATCTCTAATCGGTCCTACCCTCACTCCTGACGTCCTTTTCTTCTGCACATAACTGAGGAATGTCTTGGGGCTTTCCTTCACCCTACTCTCCAAACCTCACACCCCTTTCCTTCTCTCCTCAGCCACCTCTTGAGCGCTTTTCATGTTATCCAATATTCCTCAATAAACCCATCTGATCCATGCGTTCTTAACTTCATGTATGTTCACTTCTTCCCCCTCACTACACAACCATGGAGGCTTCATCCTACCATTTTTTATCTCACTCACAGGGACAAATTTACGCTAAAATCGGTCAAGAGATATCTGGACATCGAACACATTTCCATAGTATATTTCCAGAAATTACATTCCAATTCACTCCCGCAAATTCTAACCTCTTAGCCTCATAATCTGCCGTCCCCCAATTTAAAAATGCTATCGATTTCCATGAGGGAAATGGAGGGAGTTAAACAATCTATCTGACCACGAGAGGGTATGATGCAAAGGTGTGGAGGCAGATTCACTGAGTGTCTGACAGCAGGAGAGTGTGAAGGATGGCGTGGGGCGGGGGGATCTTCGCAGGGTCACTGACCCCGTGTGTGTGTGATGGGTCGGCGTTGATGAACATTTCATTCACCGTCTCACTCCGGGAGTGTGTGATGGGACGGTGTGGAGGGAGATTCACTCTGTGTCTGACCATGGGAGTGTGTGCTGTGATGGAGTGGAGGGAGATTCACACTGTGTCTGACCACGGGAGTGTCTGCTGTGACGGTGTGGATGGGGATTCACTCTGTGTTTGATCCCGGGAGTGGGTGATGGGACAGTGTGGAGGGAGATTCACTCTGTGTCTGACCCCGGGGGTGTGTGATGGGACGGTGTGGAGGGAGATTCACTCTGTGTCTGACCCCGGGGGTGTGTGATGGGACAGTGTGGAGGGAGATTCACTCTGTGTCTGACCCCGGGAGTGTGTGATGGGACGGTGTGGAGGGAGATTCACTCTGTGTCTGACCCCGGGAGCGTTTGATGGAACGGTGTGGAGGGAGATCAACTCTGTGTCTGACCCCGGGAGTCTGTGATGGGACGGTGTGGAGGGATATTTAATCTGTGACTGATCCCTGGCGAATGTGATAGGTTAGTGTGGACGTAGCTTTGCTGTGTGACTGTCCCCCGATATATGAAATGGGATGGAGTGGAGGGTGCTTCACACTGCTGTGGATGTATCATACATCACTCTTGCTCTTTTGAATTTATTTCAAGAAGATTTGAAACTGTGTTAGAACAATATTGCTTCGCCCCATCCTTTCACACCGGCCCATCACACATTCCAGGCGTCAGGTGTAAAGTGAATATCGCTCCGAACCGTCTGATCACATAGATTCGACGGGTTCGAGACAGAGTGAAGTTCCTTCTGCACTCTCCCATCAAATAGTCCTGTTGGCAGACATTCAAAGAAGTACCAACACATTCTCCCAAAACACTTTCCAGGGATCAGACAAAGAGTCAAAGTTTCAAAACACAGTCCAAGCGCATACTAATTTGGCTGGACTCTCTCTCTCTCTCTCTCTCTCCCTCTCTCTCTCTCTCTCTCTCTCTCTCTCTCTCTCTCTCTCTCTCTCTCTCTCTCTCTCTCTCTCTCTCCCCCTCTCTCCCTCTCTCTCTCTCTCTCCCTCTCTCTCTCTCTCTCTCTTATCCAGACACAAACACAGCCGCGACAGCACATCTCCTCCCGCAGCACCACCCCTTTATCACAACCCTCACCTGCATTTCCGAAGCCCCCATTTCGTTCATCCTCCCCTCTTACTTACTGTGGAGGATGTAACTTATCTCCACTGTCCAGTGAGCGGCGCCTCTCACGGAACCGGTACAGACGGTTTGGTCACATTTCAGTCCGCTGAACTTTCCCTCTGAGCTGGAGAGAGTGGAAAGAGATAAGATGGGGTAGAGAGGGTGGGGAGACAGAAAGAGAAGGCTTAGTGAGGGGGGCAGTGAGATAGAAAGGCTGAAGAAAGAGAGGGAGTAGAGGAAAAAGAAGAGAGCTGGAGAGCGAAGCGAAATTGAATCGGGTTAGTGAGAGAAATCGGGGGATAGTGAGGTGTGAATGTGGAACGCAGAGAGAGAAAATGATAGACAGCAGGTGATGGAGAGTGTTTGTGAGAGTTTTTGAACCATGTCTGCTGGGCCGACGTCACTGCTATTTTTATTTTTTATTTTTTTCCTGTCTGTATGCCGGCCCTGTCAGTGTAACCACACGCTTTCAACGCTTCTCTGAAATACTGACAACCCCCAGCTTATGTTCCAATAGGTGAAGGGAGTCAAATATCAGACACCGCGCAGCGTGCGTTAGTTGCTTGTAATTTTCAGTATCTAAATATATGCTTTCTTTGATAAGTTCTACACGGTGTGAAAAGGGCAATCTGTTGCTCGTCTCTGTAGCTCGGTTACTTCGGTGGGTGTTTCTGGTTCGTCCCGTGGCCTTGGTTTTAGAGCACAGACGGCCTGAATAAACAGGATGTTGTGGTCGGCTATGGGGTGCTGCTTGTAAACCTCCCGGACAGTAAATGCAACATATCCGCCCGAGAGAGGGAATAGAAGAAAAAAAGAGAGAACTCGAGAGAGAAAACAAATTGATTCCCTCCAACAATCCACCCTCTATTTCTACCCCTCTCATTACATTATCTTGCACTTCTCGCTCTCCCCTTCTTCCAGTGATACCCCTTTCTGACCCCTGTCACTCACGATTCTCTCTCCACCAAACACTAACCTTGCACTCTTTCCCCCTCCCTCTGATTCTCCCCACTCTCACTACTCCCCCTCACCCCGTCACTCTCACAGTTCCAGACCACCCTCCCCACACCTTCAATCTCCCTCTCCCCCAGCACTTAACCCCCTGCTCTCGGGTCCTCTCTTTATCAGCAGCCCATCTGGTGTTTGTCTGAGACGGTCTGATCCGCTTGTCAACACGATCTTCCTCTGACAACGGTTACTTCCCCTCGCTGAGCTCAGAGACGCAGAGGATCCTCGACACGATAGACAAAAGCGAGACATCCACGAATATGCAGCTAGTAAAACCCATCTCACCGTCTCCATTAAGAGGTAAGTGGGGTAGACAGAGGGGCAGAGTTTCAATCTCTTTCTAACCCAGGGAGTGTGTGATGCGGGATTATGGAGGGAGTTTCCCTCTGTGTCTGACCCCGGGAGTGTGTGATGGGACGGTGTGGAGGGAGATTCACTCTGTGTCTGACCCCGGGAGTGTGTGATGGGATGGTGTGGTGGGAGATTCACTCTGTGTCTGACCCCGGGAGTGTGTGATGGGACGGTGTGGAGGAATAATCTCTCTATGTCTGACCCCGGGAGTGTGTGATGGGACGGTGTAGAGGGGGATTCACTCTGTGTCTGACCATGGGAGAGTGTGATGGGATGGTGTGGAGGGAGATTCACTCTGTGTCTGACCACGGGAGTGTGTGATGGGATGGTGTGGAGGGAGATTCACTCTGTGTCTGACCCCGGGAGTGTGTGATGGGACGGTGTAGAGGGGGATTCACTCTGTGTCTGACCACGGGAGAGTGTGATGGGACGGTGTGGAGGAAGATTCACTCTGTGTGTGACCCCGGGAGTGTGTGATGGGTCGGTTGGGAGGGAGCTTCACCCTGTTTCTGACTCTCACTGTTCTGTCCACAGAAGACCCTGATGTATCGGATGTGGAACTTCATTTCAAGACCCTCTCTGTTCCCCGGATCCGGACGAATGGTGGTCAGTTTCACTTTGTTGGTTTGACTCTGCTCAGCCGATGTGTCTATTCCTGTTGAGAAATTTCGTGGCAAGCGCACTGTTAATACTAATTGATCCCTGTGAGACAGGTCAGAGCAGTGCGTGGAAGACTGGATGAGATACGAGCTCTCGGGTGTGGTCGGTGAGGAGTGAGCGTTCTGCGAAGGGTCGGGGTGGAGGGAGAGCAACAGGAGGGGCAGTATAGAGTGAGGGCTGAGGAACAGGATGTGGAGTTGCTGTGGGTGGGAGAATGCCATGAGATGTTTTGTGCGGTCGTAGTACAGTGAGAGGGGTTTAAACTGGGGACACTGAGGAGGAATTGTGTGGTGGAGGAAGGGCGGGGTGCGACAGCCGGGAGTGTTGTGGCATGACGGTGAGCAGGATACACCTTGGGAGGAGTGCGGCAAGAGGCAACTCTTTCAACCCCCTCTCTCCTCTCTTTCCCCTGCTTCCCTCTTTCGCACACATCTCTCACACGCTGATCCTCTCATCCTCTTTTCTTCCTCTCTGGCCCACTATTTCCTTCCGCTCACGCTCTCACTCCTTTCCCAACCCTTCTCTCTGTTTTTTCCACTTCTCTCTCCTTCTACGCCTCCCGCTCTTTTCGTTGCCATTTCCCCACTCTCCCCTTCCCCAAACTCTCTACTCTCTCTCTCACACTCCCCCTCTCCACCGCGCTCGCAGTCTTCGCGCACTCTTTCCGTCACTCACATAGTCAGTCCACTAAACCCGCCTCTGTCCCCGTTCATCCCCTCTTGCTGTCCCCCAATTTTCCGATCTACTCCCCCTATGCACCTTCTCTGTCCCACAGTTCTCCCCGCCTCTCTGCCCCACAGGCTCTCTCTTCTCTCGCATAACATTTACTCTTTAACCTCTCTCCCTTTCTCTCACGCTCCCTTTGTCTTGCACCCCTCTGCCATCTAAATATCTCCTGCCAATCCCCACACTCACCTTCCCTTTCGCTATCCCTCTCACTAGTCTCATTCTTCTTCAGACATAACCTCGCTCCCTTTACTCCGTCCCTCTCTTTGTCTTTCCACTTTCTTGCCGCCATTCGCTCTCATTTTCTAGTCCATCGCTCCAATCGCTCACTCCTCACTCCATTTATCCTTTTCATTCTCACTCTCTTGCTCTGTCTCCTCTGCTCTTCCCCCTCTCTTCCACCTCTCTCTCACTTCCAATCCCTAACTCTCAGCCCTCTCTTTCGGCTCTCTATTTGCTTGTCACTCTGTCCTCTCCCCTCCCCCATTCTTTATCGGTCTCTCCTCCTTCTATTTCTCTCTCATTCTCCCACTTTCTTCCCCAGACACTCAGACCTACACCTACTCAGAGCTGAATATTGGGAAAAACGAACGCCTTATCGATGAGGGTGAGGATCCTCCCATTGCCCCGTGACCCGGCGAGCTGCGAGTCACTGCACAAGCAGGTCAGAGTTCACAGTAGTGTCGCCATTCTGAAGGGTCACGTGTCATACTCCCAAGTGTCCAAGTTTCTAACGCATCTGCCTCGACCACTACCTCTGGCAGTTTGTGGACCGACCACCATCTGGGTAACAGAAGGTTGTTAATCGGCTCCCCAATTCAATATGTTTGCATGTTTCTCCTCCCAACTTGGACCTGCGAGCTCTGTTCCTCGATTCTCCAAGACGATAGAAAATGACTCTGTGTATTCACTCTGTTTCTGCACCTCGAGGCTTTAAATACTTCTGAAAGGTCACCCCTGTACTCCACGGAATGTAGCCCCAACCTTCCTGACTTCTCTCTGTATCTCCCTCCGTCGTGTCCGGACAATACTTTTGTCAATCTCCACCTGCACCCCTTCCAGTTCAATGTGTTTCAAATGTCGTCCCTCGTAATAATGATCAGAGATGTGTTTACAGACGAGCACCTTGATTGTCTAATTTACCAGGTACGTGAATTCGTACACTAAGCACCTTGTGTCTACACTGGCTAACTCACCCTGACGTTCCATGCACGCTCAGAGTACAGGAAAAATATCACCAGATGTCAGGGAGTTTCTGCTGCTGGTCACGTGTTTCCTTGTCAAGGGCAGGCCCTGCTTCACGAGCCTTACAGAATTTTTTGAAGAAGTAACGAAGAACGTTGATGCGTTTAGGGCGGTAGATGTGGTCTACATGCATTTAGTAAGGCATTTGACATGGTCCCCACGACAGACTCATCCAGAAAGTCATGAGGCATGGGATCAGTGGAACCTTGGCTGTTTGAGTAAAACATTGGCTTACAGGAAGAAAGCATAGGGTAGTTGTGGAAGAAAAGTTTTCTGCCTGGAGGTCGGTGACTGGTGGAGTGCCAGAAGGATCTATCCTGGGACCCCTGTTCTGTGAAAATTTTCAAAATGACCTTGATGAAGAGGCGGAAGGATAGGTGGGTATGTTTGTGGATGCCACGAATAATAGAGGAGTTGTGGATGTAGCTGCAGTTTGTCGAAGGTTACAAGAGAATATAAAAAGGAAGGAGAGTTGGGCAGATAAGTGGCAGATGGAGATCAATCCAGATAAGTGTGACGTGATACATTTTGGAATGACAATCCAGAATGCTGAGTACAGGATTAATGGCCGGCTACATAAAAGTGTTTATGAACAGCGGGAACTTGGGTTTCAAATCCATACATCCCTCAGGTCGCTGCGCAAGTTGGTAAGGTAGTTCAGAATGTCTGTGGGATTCTGGACTTCATTAACAGGGGGATTGAGTTCAAGAGTGGAGAAGTCATGTTGCAACTCTACAAATCTCTGGTGAGACCGCACTTAGAGTATTGTGTTCAGTTCGGGTCATCTCATTATATGAATTATATGGAAACTATGGAAACGGTACAGAGGAGATTTACCAGGATGTTGCTTGGATTGGAAAACAATCCTCATGAGGCACGGTTAGCAGAGCTGGGAATTTTCTCTTTGGAGCGTACAAGGATAGGAAGGGACTTGATAGATGTCTACAAGATTATGAGAGTCATAGACAGGGTGGATAGCAAGTACATGTTTCCCAGGGCACCAATAGCAAACACCAGAGGGCATATGTACAAAGTTAAGGGACTGAAATTTAGGGGATACATCATGGGTATTTTTTTTTTTACACAGAGGCTTGTGATTGCCTGGAATGACTTGCCAGGGATGGTGGTGGAAACTAAAACATTAGGGGTATTTATGAACCTCTTGGACTGGCACATGTTCGAAAGAAAATTAGAGGGTTATGTTGTGGTGTGGATTCAGAACGTTTTTAAAGGAATATATGGGTCGGCACAATATCGAGGACTGAAGGACCTGTACTGTGCCGTAGTGTTCTAGTGTTCCAGTTTTCTACTGCCCACTGCTCTGTCCCCGTCACACATTCTTGTCTCCGCTGTCAGATTGGCCCGTTCCTGAGGAACCCCGTCCATCTTTGTTGATGCACCTCCGAAAGCATCCGATCACAATACAACTGGGCTTGGGAGGGTAACCATTCCCTTTGTGACCGGAGTGATGTGCAGAGAGTCGTGAACGAATCTCAGCATATCCGGGGCATCAGCCTCACCTCCACGGCCTCGCTCTGCACCTCCCGTTAAAGCAGACAGCCAGCCTGGATAATTCTCTTACACCCCATCACCTCCTATCGTAGGAAGATGCGAAGTCTCATTTCACCAGGCTCAAAGACAGGTTCTACCCCGCTGTTATGACTCAATTGACCAGCCCACTGTTCCCACAAGATGTATTCTTGACCTCAAAGTTTAACTCGCCGCAGTGAGTCAGGAACAGCTTCTTCCCCTCTGCCATCCGATTTCTAAATGGATATTGAATCTTTGGATACTACCTCACTTTTTTAATGTACTGTATTTCAGTGTTTGCACTTTTAAAAATGTATTCAATATATGTAATTGATTTACTTGTTTATTTATTTTTATTTTTTACTGTTATTTAATTTTTCCTCTGCTAGAGTATGAACTGCATTGAACTGCTGCTGCTAAGTTAACAAATGGCACATTACATGCCAATGATAATAAACCTGTTCCTGATTTTGATTCTGATACTGATTTTTTCTTGAGACATCACCTTTGCTGACACATATGTTAAGGTCAGACTGACTGCCGTAATGGAGTGGATTACAGAATAGGCAGTCTGACTTCTTTAGCAGATGAATTTCTAGACACTTAAGTTTTGTCCTCAAAGAAGCCATCCTTTTTTTGAGATTATCTTATTGTTTTTATCTGCCTTGAATCCAAATCCCTTTACAATTCATTGCACTTAGCCCCCTTCGGGTTAGGTGTTTTAATACTTGACTGTTTATCATCCTTTCCCACATCTTTTCTAAAATATTATTCATTAGGATTATTGCTGCCCAAAAGGCTGCTGGTACACTGGAGATGCTTCACCTGCCCTTACTCCCAAAATCTCTACACAGTAACACCCTTCTTGTTGAAACGAAAACATACTGATCAATGAAGGCTCTGATGTTCACATTTCAGAGGGAGGGAGTTACCACTCCCTCTGTCATCTTCCCATGACTTATTCCTTAGTCTATATCAGGATGATCAAATTTCCTTCCAAATATTATTTTTGCATCTTTTGTTGACAGGCAAGTTTATAGTTTCACTTGCAGTTTTGCGCCTCCATGTCCCTCAGTGTTCTGGGAGCGGAGCTTCTTCTTTGTTATCTATTTCTTCTCTTCAAATAGATCTGCTCCCATTGCTTGATGATGTCAAATCCATCCACTGATATCATTCATTTCCAGGGTCTATGTTGTTACTTGTTCCTTTTGTCCCATCTTTCAGCTTTCATTGAATATTTTGTAGATAGCCATTTCCTTCCCTTTGAGAGATTCAAAGGCGGAGTATAAAAGAGCCACACTTGTGTCACTTAATCGTTAGCATGTGTATGTTGGCATTTTTACATTTTAACAAGACTGCTCATGTTAAAATATGAAGAAACAGCAAGTGCTGGAAGAACTCAATGGGCCCTGCAGCATTCGTCGAGCCAAAAAGATGATGTATGAATCAGGGTCAAGGTCCTGCATCAGCGTTCACAAACTAACCTTTAGTGCCTTTTGTTGAAAGGCCTTAATCTTTTCTTTTCTATGTCATTAGTCCATATATAGACCGTATATTTGACCTGACCAACTTTAATCCTCAAAACATTCTGCTCTTTCTAAATGGTGCACATTGTTCTGGTATAGATGGGCACCTTTCCTGTGGTACTTCCATCAGTGGTTTCATAAATAATAATCTATTGCTTTGGCTATGAAACCCAGATTGCCCACAGCAATTCTGTATTATACTGTTCTCATAATGCATTGCATGTGCTATAATACGCATTTCATTAAGTGATCATCACCCATGTTAGCATTCAGCACTGAAAGATAGTTGAAGACAGCCATACTCCCAGATGAGTTGTGCTTCAGTTGCCTCTTCCTAGGTTTACTGTTCTGATCTCTCTGAGAGAATCACGTGTAAAAAGTCTGAGGTTACTCAGAAAGAAAATAACTCTCCAAATCAGTGAAATAAAATTTGGCCTCTGTTTAATGAACTAAATTGTGTACATTTCATGGAACAGTAATACAAATTTAATCTTTTGAAGTTATGAATCATTATTATGAAGGAGAAAAGAGAAACGAAATTAGTTGGCTTCAGAGAAACATGAGATTCTAGAGGTGCTGGAAAACTTGAGCAACACACATAATATTCAGGAGAACTCTCAACAGATCCGACAGCACCTATGAAGTGCCTTGACGTGAAATGTCATCGGCTACATTCCCATCAGTGATGCTGCCTGATATTTTAAGATCCCCCAGATTGTTTTGTGTGTATCGTTAGAAGGATGCGGACACAGACTGAGAAAATTGCCAATGGGCTTTAAAATATTGTTTCATCTGTTGTGATTGACTTCATTTCCACAAGCTTGGAGGTTTTTTTCCAAAAAGGTATTTTTGGTGCATGGAACAACGTCAGACACCTAGTAAGTGAGAATCTTGTTTGTGATTTCACTTGAGGTCAAGCTGGTTTAAGTTCATGTGTTCAACCTATAGTTAACCACAGATACATCCAGGACCATAAACTCTGTCAGCAGCTATTGCTGTAAACTGTCAGTGATACATGCTGTATTCAAAATAGTTTCTTCTTTATCTGGAAATATCTTGCCTCTTGAACATAATATTTATTGTAGTATTTGTGTCCCTTACGCTATCTACTTACGCACATACTTCTGTGTTCTACAGTTGCATGTGATGTTCTAATATTAAAAAAGTACCATTGAAAGAATAAAAGTAAAGGTTAAGGGGGAGAATAGGGCTGTAACAATTTACCGTGTATATGCTGACTGTGAAATCAACACATTGAATTTCCAACACGTTGCCAACGTGGGACAATAGCCTTTAATGGAGGAATACAGCGTTCATTTCCATTTCATTTCTTTCTGCATCATTTCTCCACATCTTCATTCAGTTCATTTATAAAAGTCAGGAAGAATAAGGGTCCCAGCACAGATCCCTGATGTACTCCTCTAGTGACCGACTTCCGTGCAGAGTATGACCTGTCTACAACCACACTTTGCCTTCTGTGGGTAAGCCACTTGTGCATCTACCAAGCAATATCCCCTTGGATCCCATTCCTCCTTACTTTCTCAGTAAGCCTTGCATGGAGAAACTTATAAAATGCTTTGCTGAAATCAATGTACACTATATTTACTGTTCTTCCTTCATCACTTTTTCTTTCTTTATTCACATCTCTACAAAAATTCAATCAGTCTCGTAAGGCACGTTCTGCCCTTTACAGAGCCATGCTGACAACTCCAAAACATATTATACCTCTTCAAAAGTTCCTAAATTCTTCCTCTCAAGATCTTCATCAACTTACCAATCTCTGAGGTAATACAAACTGGTCTACAATTTCATGGGTTATCTCCTCTCACTTTCTTGAATAAAGGAACAACATCCGCAACCCTCCAATCCACCGGACCCTCCCACGTTTCCATTCATGATGCAATGATCATCGCCAGAGCCTCAGAAATCTCTTCCCTCGGCTCCCACATTAGCCTGGGATATATTTCGTCTGGTACCGGCGACTTATCTAATTTGATGCCTTCCAACAGCTCCATTACATCCTCTTTCGTAACATCTACATGCTCAGGCTTTTCAGTCCGCTACAAGTCATCACTACAATCACTAAGATACTGAAGTAAGGTATTCATTAAGTAGCTCCTATGGTGTTATTAAATATTTATTGTGATCATATGGTCGTATGGTATCTCCACAGCTGCGCAAGAACGGGAGTCGAAAGCGAAGATCGGTAATAGACCGTGCCGTCTGATCTTCCTACCCTGCATAGTGATAGCCGCCCTCATCGTGATTGTGGCCCGTCTCTCGATCTATGGTGAGTGGAACGGGCTCCGGATGGAGTCAGACCGGAAATAAAGAGAGTGGGATATATTGAGATTGCAAAACACAACAGTGAAACCAACACCCCCTTACCGTAACACGGATGGACGAAGGCAGTATACATGAGGATTAGGAAGCAAGGATCAGATGTGTTTCTTGAGGATCATAGGGTAGCAATGAAAGTGATGAAGAAGGGGCTGTGGAGAGAAAGAATGGAGCGAGAGAAGTCCTTGGTGAGAAGGGTCAAGGAAAACCCCAAGGCATTCTTCAATTATATGAAGAACCAAATAATGACAGGAGTGTATGTAGATTAGAGATATAGGTGGGAAGATGTGCCTGGAGACTGTGGAAGTTAGCCAGGTCTTCACTGAATACTTATCTTCGGTATTCACAATTGAGTGGAAACCTGATGACGGTGAGGACAATATGAGGGAGTTTGATGTTCTGGAGCATGTTGATATTAAGTGAGAGGAGGTGTTAGAGTGGTTATAATACATCAGGACGGATAAATACCCGGGGCCTGACGGAATATTCCCCAGGCTGATTCACGAAGGGAGAGAAGAGATTGTTGAGCCTCTAGCTAGGATCGTTGTATCCTCGTTGTCCACGGGAATGGTACGGGAGGATTGGAGGGAGGTGAATGTTGTCCTCTTGTTCAAATAAGGTAGGAGAGATGGTCCAGGAAATTAGGGACCAGTGAGCCTGACGTCCGTGGTGGGAATGTTGTTGGAAAATATTCTTAGTTATAGAATCTATGGCCATTTAAAGAATCATGGTCTGCACAGGGACAGTCAGCATGTGTTTGTGAAAGGCAGATCCTGTCTAACAAGCTTGATAGAATTCTCTGAGGAGGTGACCAGGCATATAGATGAGGAGTCATAATTGGCTTGCCTGGAGAAAGCCAGAGTGTCGTGGTGGAGGGAATATATTTGGATTGGCGGGCCGTGACTAGTGGTGTTCCACCAGGATCGGTTTTAGTACCTGTGCATTTCGTGATTTTAGTAACGACATGGAAGTGGGGGTAGTAGGGCGTGTTGGCTTTTTAGTAGACGACACCGAAGTTGGTGGTCTAGTGGATCGTGTTGGGTATTGTCAGAGATTGCAGAGAGACTTTGACACTATGCAGAAGTGGGCTGAAAAGTTGCAGATGGGAGTTCAACCCGGATAAGTGTGAGGTGGTACATTTTGGAAGGACAAACTCCAAGACAGAGTTCAAAATGAATGACAAGATACTTGGTAGTGTGGAAGAGATCCCTGAAAATTGCCTCACAGGTTGATAGGGTAGTAAAGAAAGCTTATGGCTTGTAGCATTCAGAAGTCGAGGAACTGAGTTTATGAATCGCGAGGTAATGATGGATCTCTATAAAGCTCTGGTTAGTCCACACTTGGAGTACTGTGTCCAGTTCTGCTCTCCTCACTATAGGACGGATGTGGAAGCATTGGAGAGGGTACAGAGGAGATTTACCGGGATGCTGCCTGGTTAAGAGTGTATGCATCATGCTCAGAGATTAAGGGAGTTGGGGCTTTACTATTTGGAGAGAAGGGGGATGAGAGGATATATGATATAGAATATAATTAGAGGAATGGATAGAATGGACAGCCAGCGCCTCTTGCTGAGGGCACGACATCTCAATACAAGAGGACATGGCTTTAAGGTAAGGGGTGGGATGTTCAAGGGGGGCATTAGCAGTAAGCTTTTCACGCAAAGAATGGCTGTTGGGTGGAATGCACTTCCTGAGTCAGTAGTGGTGGCAGATACACTAGTGATATTTAAAAGCCGACCAGACAGGTATATGGAGGAGTTCAAAGTGGTGGGTTATATGCGAGGCAGCGTTTAAGGGGTCGACATGACTTTGTGGGCCGCAGGGCCTGTACTGTGTGTATAACACAGTGTATTACACTGCGTCGTATGATCTATAACACGAACACACCTCAAACCGTGATAAAACACGGACTTTACCGTAACACAATCAGGACTCATGCTGACACCGACACGCCAGTCACCGTAACATCAACCATGCTGTTATCGTAGCACGATCACGACCTTCAACGAGACTCAGATACACTCCCGACCGCGACACTGACAGGACTATCGCCGTGACGCGCACATGGCTTTCGCACTGACCGTAAAGTAGCCCTCACTAACATCGACAAGCCCCTGACCGTGTTACCGTTAAACTGCTAAAGCGACACCGACACACACCTCACAGTGACACCGACACGCTCTTCACCGTGACACTGTGGTACCGTACGCCGTGACACCTTTCCACTCTTCAGCGTGATTCGCTCTGCACCGCATCGTGACAAAGACTCGCACGTCTCGGTAACACCCTTTACCGAGTCAATATCACCCCTCAACATAACGCCGATGCACCGCTCACTGAGGCAGTTACCCTCACCTCACCCTGACACAGGCAAATCCCTTAACAGATACCGACAGCTAAATTCACAATGTCACAATGTCATCGACATCAAACTCTCCGTTGCAACAACACACACCTCAGCGTGTCACTCTCACACACACCGTGGCCATGACATGTCTCTCACCGTGGCACTTTGCAAGCAGCTCACCCCACACCATGACACCGTGACACGTCATTGTGACCCCTCACCGGGGAACGGAGACTCCTATCACAGTCACACCGACACGTTCCTCACAGCAACTCGGACACGCCCCGCACGATACTGACTTAGATTCCAATGATAACAACTAAACCTTCACCCCATTCCCCACCCCCCAGCGTGACACAGACCCGGCCCTCATGGTGGCGCCGACGCTTCTCACTGTGCTCAAAGAATATCCTTCACTGTGACAACATTCACCGTGACACTGACACAACTCTCTCTGTGAACGGATCGGTAGCGTGACGCTGTCTCACCTGAAGTCTAAACAACGTTCACCATTTCCCCCAGGATCACAAATTCGTCAGTGTAAAATCACCTCCGAGCAGAACTGCCATGAATTAACCTCAATCCTTCAATCCAGTCTTTCTGCGCTCAACTCTAATCTGTCCGATCTCAAACGAAGGCTCAGCGATCTCCGTCACCAGTTCACTGAGATGGAAACGAAGTACAGATCTGTCAACGAAACCAAGGCTCAAATCTGTGAATTTTTGTCCAGCATAAAAGGTGAGGCATCATCCCCCTCTTTCACCGGCTCCTCATCACAGGGCAAACATGGAGAGAGGAAGCTTCACTCTGTGCTTAACATCGGGAGTGTGTGAAAAGATGTATGTAGGATGATTCACTCTGTGCTTGACCCAGTGATGGGGCTGCGTGGAGGGAGTTTCCCTCTGTCACTGAATCCAGGAGAGTGTGATGGTACGTCGTGGAGATGGATTCACTCTGTGTTGGACCCGGCGAGAACGATGGGACTGCGTGGAGGGAGTTTCAATCTGTCACTGAATCCAGGAGAGTGTGATGGTACGTCGTGGAGATGGATTCACTCTGTGTTGGACCCGGCGAGAACGATGGGACTGCGTGGAGGGTGTTTCAATCTGTCACTGAATCCAGGAGAGTGTGATGGGACGTCGTGGAGATGGATTCACTCTGGGTTTGACCTGGCGAGAACGATGGGACTGCGTGGAGGGAGTTTCACTCTGTCACTGAATCCAGGAGAGTGTGATGGTACGTCGTGGAGATGGATTCACTCTGTGTTGGACCCGGCGAGAACGATGGGACTGCGTGGAGGGAGTTTCAATCTGTCACTGAATCCAGGAGAGTGTGATGGAACGTTGTGGAGGTGGATTCACTCTGTGTTGGACCCGGCGAGAACGATGGGACTGCGTGGAGGGAGTTTCAATCTGTCACTGAATCCAGGAGAGTGTGATGGTACGTCGTGGAGATGGATTCACTCTGTGTTGGACCCGGCGAGAACGATGGGACTGCGTGGAGGGAGTTTCAATCTGTCACTGAATCCAGGAGAGTGTGATGGGACGTTGTGGAGGTGGATTCACTCTGTGTCTGAACACGGGATTGTAAGACGTAACATTACAGCATCACTCGATGACTCACTCTGGGAATGTCTGATGGGACAGTGTGGATCCAGCTTCACTCTGTGTCTGACAGCGGCAGACTGTGATGGGACACTGCCCAGAGAGATATACTCAATGTCTGACCCCTGAAGTATGTTATGGAACCGTGGTGTGTGACGAGACGATGTAGCGGGGGCATCACTCTGTGTCTGAATCTCAGAATGAGTAATTGGATCTCAGAAGGAGACCGTCTGTGTCTGGCTCCGGGACTGTGTTAGGGGACAGTGCAGAGAGACGTTCATTCTACGTGACACCGGATTGTGTGATTGGATGTTGTGGAGCGAGTCTGAATCCGTCAGTGTGCCATGGGAGAGCGGGGGCGGAACTTCGCTTTGTGTGTGAGCACAGCTGAGCGTGATGGGACGGTTGAGAGAGATCTTCATTCTGTGACTCGGCGGGAGGTGTGTGATGTAAGGAGGGCATAAGGAGGGAGATGTACACTGTGATAGTCACTGAAGTGTGTGCTTGGATGATGTGGAGGCAGCTTACCTCGGTGTCTGACCCCGGGAGTGTGTGATTGGACGGTGTGTAGGGAGCTTCGCTCGTTTTATGACCCCTGTGCTGTGTGATGTCACCAGGTGGAAAGAGCATCATACTGTGTCTGACCACGGGATTATGCGGCGGGATCGTGCAGAGAGTGTTTCATTTCCTATCTGACCACAGGGAGTGTTTTGGGGAAGGGCGGAGGGAGGCTTACTCTGTGTTTGTCCGCAGGACTACGTGATGGGAGAGCATGCAGGGAGCTTCACTACATGCTTGACCCAAGGAGTGTGTGATAGTGTGGTGGAGAGAAAGCTTCAGTCGGAGACTGACCCCGGTCTTGTGTGATGGGACAGGAGAATCACTCTGTGTTTGACACTGGGAGAGTATAATGGGATCGTCAGACAACAGCTTCATTCTTCATCTATCCCTGAGAGTGTGTGACGTGACTTTCTTGATGGAACTCAAATTGCAGTCTGCCCAATCAGGAAGTGTGATATTGAATGGTCTGCAGGGAGCTTCACTCTGTAACTGACCCCGGGAGTGTGTGATGGGATGGTGCCGAGGTAGTTTCATTGCGATTCTGACCTCGGGATTGTGTGATGGGATGGTGCTCGGGGAGATTCACTGTGTCTGACCCTGGGTGTGTGTGATGGGATGGCGTGGAGGGGGATTCACTCTGTGTCTGACCCCGGGAGTGTGTGATGGGATGGCGTGGAGGGGGATTCACTCTGGGTCTGGCCCCGGGAGTGTATGATGCGACGGTGTGGAGGGAGATTCACTCTGTGTCTGACACCGGGAGTGTGTGATGGGACGGTGTGGAGGGGGATTCACTCTGGGTCTGGCCCCGGGAGTGTGTGATGCGACGGTGTGGAGGGAGATTCACTCTGTGTCTGACCCCGGGAGTGTGTGATGGGTCGGAGTGGAGGGAGATTCACTCTGGGTCTGACCCCGGGAGTGTGTGGTGGGTCGGTGTGGAGGGAGATCCACTCTGTGTCTGACCCCGGGAGTGTGTGATGGGTCGGAGTGGAGGGAGATTCACTCTGTGTCTGACACCGGGAGTGTGTGATGGGATGGCGTGGAGGGGGATTCACTCTGTGTCTGACCCCGGGAGTGTGTGATGGGATGGCGTGTAGGGGGATTCACTCTGGGTCTGGCCCCGGGAGTGTGTGATGCGACGGTGTGGAGGGAGATTCACTCTGTGTCTGACCCCGGGAGTGTGTGATGGGTCGGAGTGGAGGGAGATTCACTCTGGGTCTGACCCCGGGAGTGTGTGGTGGGATGGTGTGGAGGGAGATTCACTCTGTGTCTATCGGTAAGAGAGTGTGATTTGACAGTAAGCAGCGTGCAGTCCGAATCCATGAGTGTGTGATGGGGCCGTAGCATGAGAGAGCTTCACTCTGTGTCTGAACCCGGGTGTGTATGATGTGATAGTCTATGGGATTTCCACTGTATGTTTAATCATGGATTCCCTGACGGGACAGTGCTGAAGGAGAGTCGCTCAGTGTCTGGGAAAGGGTTCCGTGATTGGAAATTGCGGAGGGAGCTAATTCATATTTCTCACCACGGAAGTGTGTGACGGTAGAGTATGGTGTGAAATTCTATTTCTGTCTGTCCCTCAGGATCTCTGTCATAGTATGGCGGAAATGAGCTTTTAACTGACACCTGAGGTCTGTGATGGGGCGGAATTGAGGGAGCTACACCTGGTCAGGAGTCCCTCGAATGTGTAATTGGGTGCCGTGGCAGGAGTTTCAATTTGTGCCTGACAGCAGTTGAGTGTGATAGGACGGAGTGAACTAGCTTCAGTTTGATTCTGACGACGGAAACATGTGATAGAAGGGAGTGAGGGTAGTTTGTATTTGACCCCGGGAACGTATAATGGGGCAGATTCGAGGGAGTCTCACCATGTTTCTGACGCCGGGAGAGTGTGATGGGACAGTGTGGAGTGAGCTTTACTCTGCGTCTGACACAGTGTGTTTGCGATGAGAGCTATGCAGGGAGCATCATTCTGTGTCTAACCCCTGGAATGATCATTGGGAGAGTGAGGAGGGAACTTCACTCGGTCTTTTACCGGAGTGTCTGATGGGACAGCGCAATACGGAGCTCACACTGGGTGAAACCCCTGGGAGTGTGATGGGACTGTATGGAGGGAGTGTCACTCTGTGTCTAACCCCAGGAATGAGCATTGGGAGAGTGAGGAGGGAACTTCACTCTGTCTTTTACCGGAGTGTCTGATGGGACCGTGCAATACGGAGCTCACACTGGGTGAAACCCCTGGGAGTGTGATGGGACTGTATGGAGGGAGTGTCACTCTGCGTCTGACCTCTGTCCACTGTGACAGGATGAACTGGAAGGAGCTTCACTTTGTGACTGACACTGTGTGAGTGTGATGCAATTCTATGGAGGGATCATCGCTTATATCTGACCTCTGGAGTGTGTGATGGGGCGGTGTGGAGGGCGATTCACTGTGTGTCTCACACTGCGAGTGTGTGACGTGAACATGTGGAAGGAGCTTCACTGTGTGTCTGACCACAGGAGTATGTGTTTGGACGGTGTGGAGGAAGCTTCACTCTGTTTCTAACAGGAGTGTGTGCTGGGACGTTCTGGTGGGAGCTCCACTGTGACCGATCCAAGGATTGTGTGATGGGACAGAGTGGAGGGAGATTCTTGCAGTGTTTCCCCCCTGGAGTATGCGTTATGACGGGGTGGAGGAAGCTTCACAGTGTCTGACGCCGAAAGTGTGTGATGGAACAATGTGGAGAGAGCTCCTTTCTGTGTCTGAACCCGGGAATGTGTAATGGGAGGGTGTCGAGGGAGCTTTACTGTGGGTCTGACCCCGGGATTGTGCGATCGGACGGTGTGGTGGGAGCTTCACTCTATGTCTGACCCCGGGAGTGTGTGATGAGACGGTGAGGAGCGATCCTTATTCTGTGTGTGATCTGGTAGTGATAAGGGACCGGTAAGGAGTGGGTTTCATTCTGTGCTTGACCAGGTGTGCGTGATGGGACGGTGTGAAGGGATCCTCTTTCTATGTTTGACTGACAGTGGATGCAATGGACCGTACGCAGGGAGATTCACTGTTCCTTCTTCCTGTTTTCCAGAGCAAGAGTGTCTCCAGTACTGGATCGGAAATGAAGGCGGCTGTTATTTTATAACCACGTTGAAACGTTCCTACGATAAAGCGATGCAGTATTGCTGGGACTCTGATTCTAAACTTCTTGAAATAAATTCAGACGAAGAAGCGGTACGTGTCAGATTGACGGAAGATAAATCCGCACCAGAGTGAAGCTCCCTCAACACCGTTTCATCTCACACTTCCGGTGACAGACACAGTGTGAAGCTCCCTCCTTCTAGTTCCAGGACACACTCCCGGTGTCATAAACGGAGTGAATTTCCTTCACACCGTCCCGTCACACATTTCCGGGGTCAGACACAGAGTGAAGCTTCCTCCACACCGTCACCTCACATATACCCGAGGTCCTACACAGAGAGTTCCCTCCATACGGTCTCATCACACACTCCCGGTTTCAGACACAGAGTGAGGCTCCATCCACACCGTGGCATCACATTCTCCTGTGGTGAGACACAGAATTAAGCTCCTTCAATAACATCTCTTCAAACTCCCCAGGGCTCAGACAGAGAGTGATGCTCCTGACATTTTGCGCGAATTCGGTCATTAATGATAACAATTTAATTTCACAGAACTTTGTTAACAAAGCTATCAGCGAACAAGACAGTTCATACTGGATTGGAAAATGCAAAGACGGGTGAGACTTGGGATCGTGCATGTTTCTGAGAGAAAGTGGGTCGTCGGATTGATACAGGCTGCGAGAGGCGAGTGGGCAGTGGATTGATTTTGGGGACTGGCACAGGCTGCGGGAAGGTTGTGTGCAGTGGGATTAGATTGTGGTCAAACACGAGTTGCTAAAGGGAGTAGGCATTGGTACGAGTTAGGGCTCTGACAAGGGCTGTGGGGAGAGAGTGGGAAATCGGGGCGTTTTGGAGAGAGGAAGTTCTGCGGTGAGAGAGTGAGCAATTGGATTTGTTTCGGGATCGAGATGGACAGTTGGTAGAGAGTTTGCAGTAAAACTAATATAACCATATGACAGTTACAGCACGGAACCAAGCCATCCCGGCCCTGCTAGTCCGAACCGAACGCTTACTGTACAAAACCTATCTATTTTTCTTTCAAATGACAGAATCAATCCTGCCTCTACCACTTCTACTGGAAGCTCGTTCCACACAGCTACCACTCTCTGAGTAAAGAAGTGTTGCCCTTAAACATTTGCCTGTTAACTCTCAACTCATGTCCTTTTGTTCGAATCTCCCATACTCTCAATGCAAAATGCCTATCTACGTCAACTCAACCTTTCCCCTTCATAATTTTAAATACCTCTATCAATTCCCCTCTCACCCTTCCACGCTCCAAAGAATAAAAACCTAACTTGTTCAACCTTTCTCTGTAACAGGTGCTGAAACACAGGTAACATTCTAGTAAATCTCCTCTGTACTCCAGCTATTTTGGTAACATCTTTCTTATAATTCGGTGACAAAACTGTACGCAAAACCCCAAATTTGGCCTCACCAATGCCTTGTACAATTTTAACATTACATCCCAACTCCTATACTCATTGCTCTGATTTATAAAGGCCAGCATACCGAAAGCTTTCTTCACCATAATATACACATGAGGTTCCACTTTCAAGGGAAAAAGGCACCAATATTCCTAGATCACTCTGTTCTACTGCATTCCTCAATGCCTTACCATTTACCATGTATATTCTATTTTGATCAGTCCTACCAAAATTTAGCACCTCACTCTTATCAGCATAAACTCCAGCTGCCATCTTCCAGCATACTCCTTCTTTAGGCCTAGATCTCTCTGCAGGCTTTGAAAACCTACTTCATTGTCTACAACGGCACCTATCGTAGCATCGTCTGCATATTTATTAATCCCATTTACCACCCCATCATCCAGATCATTAATGTATATGACAAACAACATTGGACCTAGTACAGATCCCTCGGGCACACCGCTAGTCACCGGCCTCCGACCTGACAAACAGTTATCCACCACTGCTCTCACGCATCTCCCATCCAGCCACTGTTGAATCAATTTTACCGCTTCTTTATTAATACTTAACGATTGAACCTTCCTAACTAACCTTCCGTGTGGAACCTTGTCAAAGGCCTTACTGAAGCCCTTATAGACAATTCCCATTGCTTTTCACTCGTCAGCTTTCCTCGTAACCTCTTCAAAAATACAATAAAATTTGTCAAACATGACCTTTTAAGCACAAATCTATGTTTACTGCTTTTAAACAGAACCTGTCTCTCTAGATAATTATATATACCATCTCGAAGACGATATTCCATTAGTTTACCCACCACCGACGTCAAACCTGCTCGCTTATAATTGCTAGGTTTACTCTTAAATTTATATTTAAAAATGGAACCACATGAGAAATACGCGAGTCCTCCGGAACCATCCCTGTTTTCTAATGAAGTTTGAAATATTTCTCTCAGAGTCCCTGCTATTTCTACACTAACTTATCAGGGCCCGGAGACTTATCCACCTTTTGTATTCTTTAAACGCTTCAGTACTTACTCTTCTTTAATCATCATAACTTCCATAACTACCCTAATTGTTTGCCTTATTTTGATAATTCAATATCGTCCTCATTCAATAATGATGAAAAGAAATTGGTCAAAATCTCCCCCATCTCTTTTGGCTCCACAAGTAGCTGTCCACACTGATTCTCTAAGGGATGAACTTCATCCTTCACTATCCTTTTGCTGTTAAGAAATCTGCAGAAACATTTCGGATTTATTTTCACCTTACTTGCAAAGAAACCTCAAATATTCTATTAGCTTACTAATTTCTTGCTTAAGATTCTTTCTATATTCTTTATATTCTTCGAGCACCTCATTTACTCCATACTGCCTATATTTATTGTAGATATCTCTCTTTTTCCGAATAAGGTTTTCAATATCCCTTGAAAACCATGACTCTCTCAAACTCTTAAGCTTTCCTTTCAACCTAACAGGAACATAAAAAATTCTGTACCCTCAAGATTTCAACTTTAAATGACCTCCATTTCTCTATTAGTATCTTTCCATAAAACAAATCGTCCCAATCCACTCCATCTGAATCCATTTGCATCTCCTAAGTTAGCCTTTCTCCAATAAAAAATCTCAACTCTGGGTCCAGTTCTATCTTTCTCCATAATTATATTGAAACTAATTGTACTGTGATCACTGGACCCGATGTCATAGCTTGGTCACCAGACCTATCTCATTTCCTAACAGAAGATCCAACACTGCCCCTTCTCCAGTTGGTACCTCTATGTAATTAAAAAAAAATATATCCAACACACATTTTTAAAACTCCAAACCATCCAGCCTTTTAACAGAATCGGCTTCCCAGTCTATGTGTGGAAAATTAAAATCTCCTACAATCACTTCAAATACCTGCTATCTCCTTACAAATTTGTTGCTCCAATTCTGGCTCCCCATTAGGTGGACTGTAACTGTTACTACACCATTCCCATTCCTCAAATCCTCAATAGTCTCACTAGACGAATCCTCGAGTCTATCCTCTGTAATATTTTCTTTGACAAGCAATGCCACACCTCCCACTCTTGCCCCCCCCCCCCGATTCAATCACACGACAAGCAAAGAAATCCAAAGAAATATTTAGTTGCCAATCACACCCCTCCTGCAAACATTTTTCACTAATTGCTACAACATCATATTTCCAGGTATCAATCCATAATATAAGCTCATCCACCTTTCTTACAATTCTGCTCGCATTAAAATAGATGTATTTAAGAAACTCTCCACCTCTTCCTCTCTGTTTATACACAACAGTACAAACAACTTCATTATCTTTTTTCTTCCTTCTCCCCTATATCCTTGGTCTGTGCGGTCCTCTTCTCTATCACCTGCTTATCCTTCCCACAGACTGGCTACCAGCCTGCTCTATTTGTGAACTAACCTCTTCTCTCCTAGTTTCTGCAAATTGATTCCCACCCCCAGCCATTCTAGTTTAAAGTCTCACCGGATGCCTTAGCAAACCTCCCGGCCAGGATATTTGCCTCCCGAGGATTCAAGTGTAACCCATCCTTTTTGTACGGGTCACGCCTGCCCCAAAAGAGGACCGAGTAATCCAGTAACTTGAATCACTGCCCCCGCTCCAGTACTTTTGCCACGCATTTATCCTCCAACTCATTCCATTCCTACTGTCACAGTCGCGTGGCACAGGCAGTTTTCCCGAGATTCCTGCCTTTGCGGTCCTTCTTCTCAACTCCCTTCCTTTCTCCCTATCTTCGCCTTTCAGAACAATTTCAATTTTCCTACCTATGTCATTGGTGCCGATATGTACCACGACCTCTGGTTACTCACTATCGCACTTCCGGATATCCTGGTCGCGATCAGAAACATCTCGGACCCTGGCACGAGGGAGGCAAACTACTATTCAGGTCTCCTGACTGCGTCAACAGAATCGCCTAACTGACCCTCTAACTGTCGTGTCCCCTATTAATACTGCCTTCCTTTTCCTTTCCCTACCCTTCTGAACTACAGGGCCAGACTCTTTGAGCCAATGGCAATGCCCCTGTCGTTTCCCCCAGGTAGGTTGCTTCAACCCCCCAACAGTACTCAAACTGGAGTACTTATTGTCAAGGGGTACCGCCACTGGGGTACTCTCCAGTGCCTGACTCTTCCCCTTTCCTCCCCTAACCGTAACCCACGTCTGCCTCCCGTGGCCCTGGTGTGACCACCTGCCTGTAACTCATCTCTATCATCTTCTTCCTCTCCCAGACCAGACGAGGGTCATGGAGCAACAGCTCCGGTTCCCTAACACGATCCCTTAGAAGCTGCAGTTCTGCGCAGCTGACACAGCTGTACACGTCCAGGAGGCTAAGAGTCTCCGGGACCTCCCACATCCGAACACCGAGAACGACAAGCTGCCCTGACACTCATAATTCCCCCCTTTCCTCAAATAGCAGGAAAATTAAAAGCTGAACCTAATTTGCCTCGCCCGATTCCGCCTAAGCCCGTTGAGGCAAAGCCCTTAAGCCTTCACTCTGCTCCCGGCTCACACCGCTGCCCGCTGTATAAAGCTGTGTTCCTTTCAAATCTTCCCTACGTCACTGCCCAACGTCACACGCCTGCGCAGTCCCGCCTCTCTTAACTCAGATGAGAAGAAGAAAAGATCAAAATGGCTCCCGCCGCACTCCCGTTCTGATCCTCAGACTTCCTTCTCCAAATGCGGGTACTGACATGGGCTGTGGGAAGAGAGGGCGATGTGGAGTCTTCTGGTGGTTGACTCAGATCTTTAGGGAGAAGGCTAGCCAGTGGGATTATTACGGGGACTTGCAAGAGTGGGAAGTGCAAGTATTTTGGGGGCTGTGGGGCGAGAGTGGAGCTATGGAGATCTTTTGTGAACTGACCAAGGTTGTGGGAGAGGGTGAGGCAGTGGGAGCACTTCAGTCCTTGGCACATGTCTGTGAGCGGAGAATGAGGGAAGGGGTGTACTTTGGGGACAGACACAGATCTGTGGGGAGAGAATGGCTCAGTGAGAGTACTCTGGGGACTGAGACACGCCCGTGGGGAGAGCATGAGAAGCGGGAGATGATTGGGTGATTGACACAGGTCTCTAAGAAGAAGGTTGAGCAGTGGGATTATTTCGGGGACCGGCACGGGGCTGTGGGGAGAGAGTCAGACAGTGGGCGTAGTTTGGACTGACACTGATCTGTGGGGTGGGAGTGGTGAGTGTGAGTACTTAGGCAGAAAACACAGGCCTGTGGAGAGACACCAAAGAAGTGGGAGCATTTTGAGGACTGACATGGGGCCTTCGAAGACCCTAGTGCTGTGGGAATATTTTGGGGAATGGTACGGGCCTGTGAGGGGAAGGTTGGGTACTGTTATTATTCTGGTCACTGACACCGATCTTTGGGTAGAGAGAGGGACATGGGATTACTTTGGTGACTGACACAGGGCTTCAGGGAGAGAGTGGGTCAGTCGGAGTATTCTGGAGACTGACACGGGGCTGTGCTTGGAAAGTGGGGTTGTTAGGTGCCAAGAGTCTATGGCGAGACACAGTATCACTGTTTTTGGGGACTGAGTGCTTGACGTGATTTGAAATTGTTTACCACTCTTTGACAGGAAAGTGGCTTCGAATGTCGTGTTGCGGATGAACGGTGGAGACTTCGAATGCGGTAAATGTTCAAATGACACTGAGGTTAAATTGCGGTCAGGGTCGTGCACGCTTCATCTGTGAGAAGTCCGAATTTTTGTATCCGGATATTTATGAAATGATAAAGGATCTCTGTCAACAACCGGTGGGACCGACTTGAATATAGAGATAAAATCCTCTTTCTCCCCCATTTCTCTTAACCACTCACACTACCCCTTCCGTACCGCTGCTCCTCACCCTTACCCTATTCTCTTCTTCCATCACAATCTTACTCACCATCTTGCCCCCTCTTTACCCTCGTCCATCTAAAGTCTATCTCCCATCCCTCTCTACTCCCGCTTCCAAATCTTCATCCCCTTTTTCCTCACCCCCCCTTTCTTGCCACCCTTTCTCCCAATACCACTTCTGTTCCCGGTCTCTCCATCTATTATCTACTCTATCTCTACCCACTCTCCCCATCACACTGTGTCCCTTTTATTCTAAACCAACTCGCTCCAGGCTTCTGTCTTTAGGTACTCTAAACTCAATCATGTGCGTTAATGCTCCCGATACCCCAGTCCTGGGGAAATAGAGTGCCCGCATTCGCCTTATCTGTGCTCTCGTAGTTTTTTACACCGCTGTAAGGTCACCGTAAAAAGTCTCAGAATTCCAAACCTCGCTCCATAACTCAGCCCCTCCTGTCCCGGCAGCATCCTCGGAAATCCCCCTCTGCAATCTTTCCATTTCGTTGAGATTTTTCTCAGAGCAAGGCAAGCAGAACTGAACTCCATACTCCAAGTGCGGCCTGACCGACGTCATCTGCAACTGCAACGTGACCTCCGACTCCCGTACTCAGTGTCCTAACTGATGAAGGCCAGTGTGTCAAATGTCCTGTCCATCTGTGTCGCATCTTTTCTACCGGATTCACGGCCTGTTTTATTATCTGTGACGTAGACCACCTGAGATTTGTTCTTATGAAGAATCAGCAGGGCGCAAATATGTAAAATTAACGTCAAATGCAAAAAGCTAATAAATGCCGCTGAAATGTGAAGGCGGTGCTGATGCGTTCAAGAGTATGCCGTCGGAGGGGAAGAAGGTGTTCCTGGTTCGTTGAGTTTTCAGTCTCCTGTTCGTCGTCAACTCTCCTTCCCGGACGACCATCCTCGTCACCGTCATACACGACTTCCCCTACAGTCCCCCCCGCTTCCGCCACCGCTGTATCGATCCGCACTATGACCCCTCCGTCCCCTATACTCCGTCCTGTCTCCGTTGTCTCCTCCTTCCCCAATTCGGCTCTCCTTCTCCCTGACCCGAAATATCCCCTGCAGGTCCTCCATGATTCCGTTAACTCTCCTCCTCCTCCACACGTCGCCCTCTCTCTCTGTTGATATGGAATTATGTAGGGGGGGGAGGTGACGTCTGTAATTACACCACCCAGCCCCCTTCCACCGGATATAGATCTCTGATTTCTGAGCCTCTGCCCTGTTCAATGTGAACAAGGTCATCGTTTGGTTCGATGACACTTCTTCCCCGTGAGTGATATCTCACCTCCAAGGCCTTACTCCAACCAAAACCACACCCTCTTCCAATTCTCTCCTGTTCCCTGCACATCCTCTGAACACAAACACACGCACATTCTCCGAGCCTGACTCACAGTTCAAGACTTCAGGATGGGCGGAGTTTTGGGGATTGCTGATAGTGAAGGAGCTTCGGAATATCGGAGTTTCTGAAGTGACCCGGGGGAGTAAGCTTCGGTTTCTGTCTGAACCCGGGTGTGTGCGATAGGGCGGTCCGGAGAAAGCGTCACCCAGTGTCTAAATTCAGAACAGTGTGATGCGACTGTGTGGAGGGAGTGCACTCTGTGCCTGACCCCGGGGGTATGTGATGGGTCAGTGTGGAAGAAGCTTCACTGTGTCTGAACACGGGAGTGTGTGATTGAAAAGTGTGGAGGGAGTTTTACTCAGCGTCTGACTCCGGAAGTGTATGGCATGACGATCTGGAGGAAGATGCACTCTGTGTCCTACAATGGGAGTGTGTGTTGGGACGGTGTGGAGTGTGGAGAGATTTTCACTCAGTGTTTGAATGTGTGTGTGTGTGTGTGTGTGTGTGTGTCTGTGTGTGTGTGTGTGTGTGTGTGTGTGTGTGTGTGTGTGTGTGTGTGTCTGTGTGTGTGTGTGTGTGTCTGTCTGTCTGTCTGTGTGTGTGTGTGTGTGTGTGTGTGTGTGTGTGTGTGTGTGTGTGTGTAAGATGAGCCAAATGAGCGATAAGAGGGAAAGAGTGACGGAAATTTGGATTTGAGTGGAAGTATGAGGGTTTATCTCTTTGAATCTTCAAGGAGGAGATTCTTGGGTGTGAGAAGGCACAGAACTGTTTGTTGATTTGTTTTCAGTTTAATTATTGTTTCTTTCTTTATAATCGCAAAATCAGAGAAGTAGCAAAGTCTGGAAGGAGAGTTGAATACTCCTTTGCGAAATGTGGGAAGGCAGGGATACCTCAAGAGTTCCTGACAACTTCACCTGTAAGAAGGTCACCCAGCTGTACCTTCTAACACTCTGCGTTACGGAGTCGGAACTGGAACTGAATGAACTCGGTATCATTCAGGAAGCCGAGGCGGTGATAGGCAGGACATATAGAGATGCATTTACACACAATGCGTAGGACACAGGAAACTGGGTGACAGTCAGGAAGGTGAAAGGTGTTAAACAGCCAGAGCCAGTGCAATGACCCCTTCGGCCAACCCGCTCAATAACAGGTAGACCACGTTGGATACGTCTGGATGGGAGGAGAGAGGTGCTAATGACCAAGCAGGGGAAAGTCTCACCGGTCAGGTCTCTGGCACTGATTATGATTCTGTGGCTCTGCAGGGAAGTGAGTGAAACATGGCGAGTTGTGTCGATAGAGTTGCCTTTGTTAGGGGAGTGGAAAAAATCTACTGTGGTACAAGAACGAGCTTCCTCGATGGGATGCGTTCCGTATCGTCCCCAGTATATTGGTAGGAAAATGGAACCGGTTCTGCAAGCTTATGTATGTGCAGATGTATCCAAAATTAGAAAGGACGTTCAGTTTAAAATGTGGCTAAAATGTTAGGGTTGGAACGAGGTCTTCGGATGTGTGAATCACTGGGCTCTCTTCCTCGGAAAGTGCGACCTCAACAGACGAGACGGTTTCATTTCATTTCAATTCAATTCAATTTAAGTTTATTTGCAATTCTATCACACGTGACGTTCAGGGCCAAGCTGCTAAACACAATCCCAATTTTCACACGCGGCACAAAGCATTCGTAATATGTATAAAGTCGAAAGACTGCAAGCATATGTGGGAAATCAGTGAAATACTCTCACGGATAATGCAAACGCGCACACAAGCACGCACGCGCGCACATATTTCTATATAAGCAGCTTGAGGTCCTAGGCACTTGAAAAGCCACAGAAATCTACAAGCTACAACAGATGAGCTTGTCGTCTGCCGAGCGGACACTGCGGGCAGCACAGAGTCCTGCCGGGAAGCCGCGCCACAATGCCCCACTTTGTGCAGCTCCTTCATTTTCTCCGCCATCGAGCAACGCTCTCAGATTACACTTGAACCGGATTGGAACTAATATCCCAGCGGGAAGGTTTGCCATTAAAAAAGGGGTTGTTGTGGTGTTTCAGCTAGAGTTGCATGGGGATTATGACCAGAATGATTGAACAGATAGTTCAGACATTGTTGGGACAAATGTTGTTAAGACTTCAGACGAAGTCAACACGCCTGCTGGGTCTTATGTTCTGAACTGCGTACGTTTCAATGCAGGAAGTATTGTATGAAAGGCACATGAGCTCAGGTTGGGGGTCAACGTCTGGAAGAACGATAGTTTAGCCATTAGTAAGACTTGGTTGCTGGAGGGGCAGTTCTGTTAGCTCAACCTTCCAGTTAACCGCTGTTTTTGTCGTGGTTATATTTGTATAATTTAGGCTGAGGCGAGGTATTCCTCGTGGATTCAGGTGGACCCAAGGGAAATGAAAATGATGGAAAATGATGAACTCATTCATGGGGCTTCATTATCGACCACCGACAGTCTGGGGATTTAGAGGACCAAACCTTTGGAGAGTTCGGAGTCTGTTGTAAGAGACATTAGGTTGCGAAATCGGGTGAGTTTAAATTTCTTGATATTGACTGTGAGCCTCATACTGTGAAAGTGCAACTGGGATAGTCTTCTTAATCTGTTAATAATGTTTCCTGAATCAGTGGATAGAAAGTCCCAATGAGAGAGTGCAAAACTTAATCTCATCCGATCGAATCGGACACGCCAGGGAACAGAAGATTGTGCAATGGGACCACTTTCCCTCTGTGATGGTAATGCCATTAGATATAGGGTTATTATGGAAAAGGATAGGTTTAAACTCGAGTTTAGTTGTTTTATGACGTACAAGACGAAAATAGACCAGATAGCTTGAATCTTTCACCCCCAGGGTGGAAAAGGCTAATACCAGAGGACCTGCATTAAGGTGAAAAAGGTGGGTTCAAAGGAGATGGGTTTGGCAAGTTTGTGTTGTCAGAGATGGACGGGTGATTGGAAAGTGCTGGCAACGATGGTGGTGGAGGGAAATCCATAGAGGCGTTTAAGTGCCTCTTTATCAGGCACTTGGGTGTGCAGGAAATGGAGGGAGACAGATGTTGTGAAGCAGAAAAAACTCGGTTTAGTTGGTATATCACAGCTCTTGGACCGAAGGATCTGCTCTGTCGTGTGATTTACGTTCTCTGCTCTGCAGAAGGAGCAGAGTGATTTGAGCTCATCGGGTGGAAAGAGCAGAGGGTTGGGTAGAACAAGGAACTCGACGATTTATCGACAAACAGAGGGAACGACTGATAGCATCGGCTGTGAAAGACGCACACCGACTCCATCTTCAAAGGGACACTGAAAAAAACCCTTACAGTGTTTCGGTGTCTCCGACACAACCCTCGTCGTGATACGAACACGCCCCTCACAGTCAGACCCACACACTGACAGACCCTGCAGTGAAACAAGGAAACTTCCTCGCTGTTTTCATTACACCCTCCCTCCACAAAGCCCCTCCCCGAATCCGTAAAACACTCCCTTTCCAACACTACTTCTCGTCCCCGTCACACATTCCCTGCAGTACTCCACTCCCGTCTCCGTCAACCGCCCCTCACTGACAATCTACCCCGTCTCCGTGACACAGTCTCTACCCTGCACACATTCTCCGTCTGGGTCTTGCCCAACATTCACTACACGTGACCCACCCATTCCCTTAAACCCCAACCCGTCTTCCTCAACCTCTCCTTCTCATGCACTACTCCCTGTCTCTGTCACACACTCCTTACACAACACCGATTCACATTCATTCAGCCTCCCCCCTTTACAGGCTACTACGTCGCCGTGACCTAGTCCCTCCGCTGCACACACCCCGTCTCCCTTATCCCCTACCTTCCTGTGGCACCTCCCACGTATCCATTACCTCCTCAATCTCCTAAAACTATCTCCATCACGGTCGGTGGTCCATTCGCCTCCCTTACTGCGTTCACAGGCAATTGTGGGGACTATGAGGTACAGATGACGTCTGTTGCTGCACCCCCTGACTTCCGCCATGTATCTATCACCAGGTCCTGGGCGTCTCCACAAATACGCATGCACAGACCGGCCGTATGGTTCCAGCACCACTTGACTCAGTGGCTACAATCTCACCTCACTTTCCCTCTCCTCCCCTCTTCTCCTCTTCTTCCCTCTTCCATCAGCACAGAATCCAGTCACACACACACACCATCTCCGAGAGTCACACAGAGTTCGAGAGCACTGGACCGCCGAAGGGCTGGGTATTGGTGAGTGGCGAGACCGGGGAAGGGAGGGAACTGCGCACTGTTTCTGACTCCAGTGGAGTGTGCTGCGATGGTGCGGGAGGTACTTCACATGTCCTACCCCGGGAGTGTGACGCGATAATATTTAGGCTTTGGACAAGCTGTGTTCTGGCAAAGATGTACTTGGAAAAATGGAGCCCAAGCGCTGATTAACCTCATTGTAAAGGGGAACGGATTGTTCTGTGAATAGTTAGAAGATTTGAAGGAGAGAGGGACTATGTTGCACAAGGCTCGGGAGTCCACACTGTGAATGCGACAGGGCGCCGGCGCCTGCAATTGGACACTGCCAATGCGCTTACGGTGACACAGCCACACACCCCACCATGACAGCGACTCGTCTTTCACCGTGACTCCAGTGGATCAACTCTCCCTGCCTCGAAGCACTGACACCATCTTCCCCGCCTCCATTAACCCCTTCCCTCCATAAACACCTCCAATCTCCCCTTTCGCTTTATATAATTATAAAACGTTTTAGTGTCCATTTCTATGTGAGCAGATGAGTTGGTATCCCGGTGAATCAGCTCATAGTGACGATTCAGCTTACAGAGAGGTGGTACAGCGGCCAACGGACTGGTGCAGAGCCAGCAATCTGTCTCTTAATGTGAACAAAACAAAAGACATGGTCTATCCCCTGATCTATCATACTTCCCCGCCCCGCTCTTCCCGTCCTCTGAGTTCAGATCTCTCTCTCTTACCCTCCTGCAGAGCAGTTAAATGATACAACAGATGAAAGGAGAACCTGCTGCCCGCAATCCTGTGCAAAACCAATTAAACTAAATCCTTTCTTCCTGCGCAATGTCCATCTTCCTCCATTCCCTGTACATCCACGCGCCTTTCAAAGAAGCACTTAAACACCCCTATCGATCTGTCTCATGCACAAACCTTGGCAGCACATTCCTGTCAAGAACGGTCTCTGTGTAATCAAGACCATGGCCAACACAGCTCCTATCAGCATAGCCTCTCTCCACTTAAACTCTGACATATTCGACATTTCCATCCTCAGGGAGGAATGTACAGGAATTTCGTCTATTTCTGTCTCTCGAAATGGTTTGACTTCTATCTGTTCTCCTCTTAGCCCACGCCGCTCCGGGAAAACAAATACATGCCGACTGTCTGGTCTACCTGTGTCTCTCATAATTATATAGAGTTATCTACAAGAACATGGTCATTTATTTATTATCCCTCATTTCCACCCATAAGGGCCTGATTATGACGAGTTCTCATGTCTGTCCTGACTGAGCACTGCAATGACAGATTCTCTGCCCTGTAATGTCACCCATCCTCCTTTAATTCCTTCCGCTTTTTGACCTCATCACCTTAAATTGAATTGAGATGAAATGACACCGTTCCGCCTGTAGAGGGCGCATCTTCCTTGTCAGAAAGCCCAATGATCCACATATTTGAAGCCCTCGTTTCGAACCATCCACCTGCTAAACGGTATGTTCATTCTACTTTTTTTTGCCCACGCCAGCACGTACAGAACCGACTCTCTCTTCCTACCTGTAATACAGGTTCCTATAACGGCCGCATACCATCGAGGAATCTCCTTCTCGTCCGCAGAACCTTTTCTCTGTTCCCCGAACAAAGAAAACCTTAGTCTTAGTCTTGTCTCACTGGGACGGTAATGGACCGGGGCATTAAATTCACCGGCAAATCCCTGACCTCACTTTGCAGGACCACTTCCCTACTCAAACCGATGTCATTGGTCCGTACGTGGACCATGACCTGCAGTTGCCTACCCATCATCTTAAGCATAATCGAGAAGGAAGCAATCAATAAACGGCACTATATATATATATATATATATATATATATATATATATACTTCTGAAGTTTGAAGTCAGTTCTCTCTCAAGCCTCTCCTCGCTGAAGCATCGAAGTTATAAAGCCTCAATTGTCCAGTCCGATACTGTCCTCTCCAGCAATGGCCGCTCCGCTTGCCGCTGCCTTGTGTTTGTTTCCACTTGCTGATGAATCCGATTCCGTGATTGGTCGCTGCTTAAAGGCCGTAACTTCGGTAAAGTACCGTTTTCCATGCACACCGCAGAATGTGTGAGTTCCCAATTTCTCATTCCCTGCCGCTGTCTGCAGCCTGATTAAACGCCGATTCATCGCCTCACACTCTACCGGAGTCAAAAATGGGCGAAAACCCTCCAGTCCCGACTCTCCCCTCTCATCAATACCCAGCGTTTCGGCATTCAGTGGTCCCGAATTGTTTGTGCCTCCCGGGGATTGTCTATGCATGTGACCCGATGGTTTTCTGAGGGAAGGGGGAGGAAGGCAGGACAGTGGAGCCCACAGACGGAGTGTTCAGATTGCAAACATTAGAGCAAGTGGTGTCGGTCCACACGACCGGCCTGTACACTTAGAGCTCTGGAGAGACTCGGAAACGAGAGACTGTTAACCGGTGGAAGGGGGCAGGTGAGAATGCCGGGGAAGGGCAGTTGTGCAGGGCAGGCCGTGTCTCACGGTGATCGGAGGTGTTTATGAGGGGAAGGGAATAATGAAGATGGGGTGGGGAGTGACAGTATTAAGATGCGGGGCATGTTTGTATATTGGTTTCACGATGAAAGACGTGTCGCTGTCACTGCGGGGTGTATGACAGTATCATCGCATGCGTTTTTCAGCTTCCCATTGTGGGCACTGGGTCCCTGTCCTATTCACAGTGTGTGTACCCCAGGCTTATACACATAACTCCCTCTGACCTTCAACATTTCCCGCTATTCACAGTATAGTCCGCTCCCTTCGACACTGAGATAAAACAGCGCCTGGGTTCAACATTACCGAAAGCACATTTACCAGAACACAGCTTTTCCAAATCCACACATTCCCATTCCTTTCTGATCCCAACAAATTTGGCCTTGATCCCGCTGAGAGTCTAATCCCGAGTCCTGGCCCTATGCAATTCCATAATTACCTTGAGACAAATGGTGTTATGATCAGTAGATACAAAAAGTGCAAACAATGGCCTGCCCTGCACAACTGCCCTTCCCCGGCATTCACACCTGCCCCCTTCCACCGGTTAACAGTCTCTCGGTTCTCAGTGCGCTCTAAGTGCACTGGTCGTGTGGACCGACACCACTTGCTCTAAAGTTTGCAATCTGAACACTCTGTCTGTGCGCTCCACTCTCCTGCCTTCCTCCCTCTTCACTCAGAAAGGTAACATACAAACCTCTGACTCCTGCCTTGTCCCATTCCGAAGTAGGGGATCAAGTACTGATTTTTCTCCCGTTGGACTTCTATGTGCTCATCATGGAATCTGCCCTGAATATTTTTCAGAAAATCCATCCAACTGGTCTTTTTGCTGTATGGGACTCAGTCAATAGGTGGGAAGCTGAAATCACCTGCTATCACAATCTAAATGTTTCCTGCAACAATCTGCGATCTCTCGACTGATTTATTCCTTCTAATCCAGCGGACTGCTGTCTGGTCTCTCATGTAGCCCGATGAACATGGTCATACATTTCTGATTCCTCATCTCCACCCACAATTCGTCAATTGGACGGGTTCTCCAGCGGACTGCTGTCTGGTCTCTCATGTAGCCCCATGAACATGATCACACATTTCCTATTCCTCATCTCCACCCACAATTCGACAATTGGACGAGTTCTCCTGTCTATCCCGACTCTGCACTGCGGTAACATTTTCTCTGTCCAGTAATGTCAGCCATCTTCCTTTCATTCCTTCCGCTTTTAGACGTCAAAAATAAGGATCGCAGAAATATTGTACTGTCCCGTTTTTTTACTCTTGCCACCAATTCTCAATAATGGCTGCAATGTAATAATTCAAAGTGTTGATTCGTGCCCTCAGCTCACCTCCCTTTCTTTAACTTCCAGCATTGAAATACCCGCAGCTCGGGACAGTAGGGGCATCATGTCCAACCTTCTGATTCCTGCCTCTGTCTGAGATCTTTACAACATCTGACTCCAGACCAAATCGCAGCCTGCCCTTTGAAATACCCGCAGCTCGGGACAGTTGGGGCATCAAGCTCAACCTTCTGATTCCTGCCTCTGTCTGAGCTCTTTACAACATCTGACTCCAGACCAACTCGCTGCCTGCTCTGAAGCTTTAAACCCCAACCCCTGCAACTCGGGTTCAACAACTCTGCACCAAACCCTCTTGCACAGTCCTGGCAAATTTTCCAGCTCAAATTTAGATCCCCTCCAGCTTAGGTGTAAACTGTCCGCCATCTCTCTGTATAGATCCTAACTTCCTTTGAAAAAAAAAACACAAGGATCCCAAATTTTGAAGCCGTCCTAAAAACACTGTTACGTACTCGTGACACATGACAGTGGAGCCCTTGTCATGTGACTGGGGTTGAAGCTGTACTGGACTTGAGGTGATGGTCTTGTGATGGTGGAATGATGTCATTTTCCCGCCAGTAGAGATCATGTGACGGGTTTTTTATACAGGTTATAAAAGGTAGACCCCACCCTGTGAGGAGGGGCAGTTCGTGGCTGGATTTGCCAGTTTGACTTCATGCCACTGCGTGTTTGAAGTGATGAGGCAGTTTAGCTGAATGATGAAGTTTTTATTTAACGCTAAAGTTTAAAAGGTCATTGCCAGCAGGTTCTTTATGATTCTGTTAGTTCGAGGAAATTAGAGGAGAGTGAAGATTCAAAGTTGGAAGTTAAAGATCGAGGAGAATCGCTTTCTACGGTGAAACGGGGGCGACCTTTGTTTGATCCTTATTTGGAAGGATTTCGTTGACTATCTTCGTGTTAATCCCTAGGTTTAACTAGAAAGGATTGAAGGTAGTGGAGAAGGAAAGGTCAGTGCCTTTAAGCCGTTCTGTTTCGTGAATTCTTCGTGAGAGTTTCGATGTCGGGGATCGAAGCAAGCGACGTGAAAGAGAACCTAAATCGTCCTATAAAGTCTCTCCTTTTAAATGGACTGTGAGCATATCGAACTTTTGGCAATACCACTTTAAAGAACTGTTTTTGGAATATCACTTTTCGAACTGTTTGGGCTGCCGCTCAGCCGCTGTTTCCGGTTACGGTAGTGTTTGTTTACTTTTGGGGGGGTTTGTTTTCTGTGTTTAATAAACGTGTTGAAACGTTTAAGAAACCCTTGCTGAACTCATATATTTATTGTTGCCTGAATACGTAACAACACGAAGGGCTGGGTCCCATTGGGAGTGGAAGGGACGGGCTGGGTCCCATTGGGAGACAACAGGAAGGGCTGGGTCCCATTGGGAGTGAACATCAAGGGCTGGGTCCCATTGGGAGACAACAGGAAGGGCTGGATCACATTGGGAGCGAACTGGGAAGAGTGGGATCCAGTTGGAATGTTCGGACGACTGGAGCGAATGGGTGGGGGTGCGTCTCGTTAGAGATGCAAGTGGAAGCAGTGAATGGGAAGTGGTAGGGTATATCGGGAGTGCGGACTGTGAGAATGAATGGGAAGAGGTGGATCCTATCTGGAATGCAGACAGTGCTCGGACGAGAGCAGCGAATACGTAGTGGTGCATCCTGTTAGGATTGCGGGTGGTGGGAATGAATGAGAGAAGATGGTCTTTGATTGAGAGCGAGGCCTGTGTGAGTGGACCGGAAGGGAAGGCGATGCGTTATGGGTTGGGACGGTGAGACAGAACGCCAAGGAGTGGGATCTCGTTTGTGTGGTGGGATGGTGTGGAGGGAGATTCACTCTGTGTCTGACCCCGGGAGTGCCTGATGGGACGGTGTGGAGGGAGATTCACTCTCTGTCTGAACCCGGGAGTTTGTGATGGGACGATGAGGAGAGAGATTCACTCAGTGTCTGAACCCGGGACTGTGTGATGGGACGGTGTGGAGGGAGATTCACTCTGTGTCTGACCCCGGGAGTATGTGATGGGACGGTGTGGAGTGAGATTCACTCTGTGTCTGACCCCGGGACTAGGTGATGTGACGGTGTAGAGGGAGATTCACTCTGCGTCTTCCTGCGGGAGTGTGTGATGTGACAGTGTGGAGGGAGCTTCACTCTATGTTTCACGCCGGTATTCCATCCTCCATCCGTCTGGTATTCGGGACCTCAGTGACTCACGTCTGATACTCTAGACGATAATAACTGTCTGCGGGGTACAGGAGGGGGTCGGTTAGCCAGGAAGGGGGTTAATTTTAGACGAGATACTGGGCACCCAGACTCTGCCAGTCCGACCTCCCTCAGCCTGGAGCTGAGACGCTACTGTGTCAGTGTGAGGAGCTCCGACCCACTGTTACAGTGCACAGGATGAGGGGGGCAGCAGAAACCTCAAACAAACTCAAGTCCGACCCAAGGCAGGAAGTTACAGCGGTTTATTGATTTCATCATGATAAATGCAAATTAAACAGTATGTGAGCAGCTGACTTGCGGGAGTAAATAAGCTGTTGTAGCGATGTACTACATACAGAGCGAGAGACAACGACACACAGTCGGTCAGTCTGTTCCAGACTAGTTTATTCAAACTTCGCGGCGCTGGCATTTGATCCCTGGGTATTTGTGAGCCGGTTCGCCTGCGCAGAGAGTGGGTCGCCACACTGTTCCCGACTCACTCACAGTCACTCACAATTAACTGACGGGCGACAACGGGTGACCGGTTGATTAATCAGTCCCGTTCCTCACCGTCGCTCTACATCCAATCGCACTCCAGGCCCGTGTCCGGGATCGCTGCGGATCCAAGGTCATTGCTGAGGTATTTGTCAATTTGACATCATTCTATCGGCCAGACAGCCGAATGCACCGTCCTCGCTCACAGTCACTCACAATTAACTGACCGGCGACAACGGGTGACCGGTAGATTAATCAGTCCCGTTCCTCCCCGTCACTCTGCATCCAATCACACTCCGGGGCCGTGTCCGGGATCTCTGCGGATCCAAGGTCATTGCCGAGGTATTTGTCAATTTAACACCATTATATCGGCCAGACAGCCGAATGCCCCGTCCTCGCTCACAGTCACTCACAATTAACTGACCGGCGACAACGGGTGACCGGTAGGTTAATCAGTCCCGTTCCTCCCCGTCACTCTGCATCCAGTCACACTCCAGGGCCGAGTCCGGGATCGCTGCGGATCCAAGGTCATTGCCGAGGTATTTGTCAATTTAACACCATTATATCGGCCAGACAGCCGAATGCACCGTCCTCGCTCACAGTCACTCACAATTAACTGACCGGCGACAACGGGTGACCGGTAGATTAATCAGTCCCGTTCCTCCCCGTCACTCTGCATCCAATCACACTCCGGGGCCGTGTCCGGGATCGCTGCGGATCCAAGGTCATTGCCGAGGTATTTGTCAATTTAACACCATTATATCGGCCAGACAGCCGAATGCACCGTCCTCAGCAGAGGGGGCAAAAGGATTCTCTCCCGGGACACCGGTGTCCCAGACTGAGCCCCGGCCCCCCCGGGCTCTTCCCGTCCGGGTAATTCCCCGGGGTGTCACGCGGGAGAGTCTCGGACCCGCACATCCGGCGGAAGTGGCGCCGCTGGACAACGGGCGGAAATACGTCACTGCGGGAGCGCTTCCGATCTCACCGAGCTCGAGACCGGAGACAGTTCCGTTAAAACCGTTGGGAATCTGCCCCGGCGCGCGGCCATTAAAGGTAAGGGCGGGAGTTAAAGGGGAGGGGTTGTTAAAGGGGAGGCGGAATTAAAGTTGAGGTGGTTTTAAAGGGGAGGGGGGGAATCGGCTCCATCCCGCGGGCGGGGATGTTCACACATTCAGATGTTCACGGTCTCCACTGTCAGTCCGGGTCTGACTTCCTGCAGAGATCTCAGTTCCTTCCTCCCGGTCTGACTGAACCGATTCGACCCCAGCCTGAAACAGATGGAGAATGAAGATGGAATAAACAGATTACACAACAGTGTCAGTAACAGGGGACCGGGGTTAATGTTTCAACAACACTCACAGACAAATATCACCAGAAAACCCGCGGATCCGCTGACATTTTATCACATTGAACATTAACACAAACACTCACCAGATCCACTCCAGACTCGGGAGGGTCAGTATGAGGCGGCGGAGAGCGGGGACAGATCGGTCTGTCAGAGAGTTGTATCCCAGGTTCAGCTCCGTCAGTGATGGGTTTGTACTGAGAGCGGAGACGAGATCCTCGGCCCCAGAATCTGTGAGACCGACATCCCCCAGCCTGGAGATGAGAGAGAGTGAGGGTGAAGGACACAGAGAGACAGGAGACGGTACAGATCCCCAGTGTTTATCAGTAACACAATTACTGATCACATTAATGTTCAGTGTCAGACACCCAGTGACTGTAAACACAATCTCCCACAGTCTGGTACTTACTCCAGTTTCTGTATTTTACACTCCGGGTTCCTCAGAGCCGCAGACACCAGTTTCACTCCTGAATCTCCCAGCTTATTATTACTCAGGTCCAGCACCGTCAGTGATGGTTTTGTACTCAGAGCAGAGGCGAGATCCTCGGCCCCAGAATCTGTGAGACCGACATTGTTCAGCCTGGAGATGAGAGAGAGTGAGGGTGAAGGACACAGAGAGACAGGAGACGGTACAAATCCCCAGTGTTTATCAGTAACACAATTACTGATCACATTAATGTTCAGTGTCAGACACCCAGTGACTGTAAACACAATCTCCCACAGTCTTGTACTTACCACAGTTTCTGTATTTTATACTCCGGGTTCCTCAGAGCCGCAGACACCAGTTTCACTCCTGAATCCCCCAGTTTATTACCACTCAGGTCCAGCTCCGTCAGTGATGAGTTTGTACTGAGAGCGGAGGCGAGATCCTCGGCCCCAGAATCTGTGAGACCGACTTGGTTCAGCCTGGAGATGAGAGAGAGAGTGAGGGTGAAGGACACAGAGAGACAGGAGACAGTACAAATCCTCAGTGTTTATCAGTAACACAATTACTGATCACATTAATGTTCAATGTCAGACACCCAGTGACTGTAAACACAATCTGCCACAGTCTGGGACTTACCGCAGTTTCTGTATTTTACACTCCGGGTTCCTCAGAGCCGACAACACCAGTTTCACTCCTGAATCTCCCAGGTCATTCTCCCCGAGTCTAAACACAAACAGAGAAATTGGTGAACAAAGTGAATCAAACCGTGGGTCTGAGGGTAATTCTCTCACGCTGATATTTCAGGAAACATTAAATCCTTCCGTAAGTCACTAATCGGAGTTCCCATCACTGTCAATGTCCATCACTGCCCAGTTCCACGGTATTCACCCAATGTCAGTCATTTAGTCTGTTGCTGTGACCCTGTGAACTCCACATATTCTGTCTCGTTCTCCGTTGGCTAGAGAAGGGTTACTGACCACAGAGTGTCAGAAGGGGCAGGGATAAAGGTGATATAGCCCCACAGTGAGGAAGCTTTGTGAATCGGGAATCGGGAATCGGGAAATTCCCACCTGAGGGAACGGATGGAAACACACAAGAGGAAAAGGATGGGGGAACGAGTTCCCACAGGAGAAAGTGGGATGGGGAAGAGAGATCCCACAGGTGGAAGGGAGATAGGGAAGAGAGATCCCAAACGTGGAAGGGGTGGGGAAGAGTGATCCCACAGGGTGAAAGAGATGGGGAAGAGAGTTCCCACAGGAGGAAGGGGGATGGGGAAGAGAGATCTCACAGGAGGAAGGGGAATGGGGAAGAGAGTTCCCACAGGAGGAAGGGGGATCGGGAAGAGAGATCCCACAGGAGGAAGGGGGATGTGGAAGAGTGATCCCACAGGGTGAAAGAGATGGAGAAGAGAGATCCCACAGGAGGAAGGGGGATGGGGAAGAGATATCCCAGTCGGAAGCGGAATCAGCAAGAAGATCCCACAGGAGAAGGGAAAGGCGATGAGAGAACCCACAGGAGCAAGTTGGGAAGAGAGATCACATCGGAGGAAGGGGGATGGGAAAAAGAGATCCCACAGGAGGAAGCAGAATCAGGAAGAGAGATCCAACAGGAGGAAGGGGGATGGGGAAGAGCGATCCCACAAGAGGAAGGGAGATTGGGAAGAGAAATTTCAGAGGAGGAAGGGGGATGGGGAAGACAGATCTGACAGAAAAATGGAGAATTGGGAACAGAGATCCGACATGTGGATGGGGGATGCGGAAAAGAGATCCCAGAGGAGGAAGGGGTACTGGGAAGAAACATCCCACAGGAGGGAGGGGGACAGGACTGAGAGATCCTGCGGGAGGAATGGGAATGGGAAGGAGAGATCCCACAGGCGGAAGGCGGATGGAGATCTCACAGGAGGAAGGGGGATGGGGAAGAGGTCCCATAGGAGGAAGGCAATGGGGAAGAGAGATCACATATTAGGAAGGAGAATGGGGAAGAGAGATCCAACAGGAGGACGGGGATGTAGAAGAGAGATCCCTCAGGAGGAAGGGGGCTGGGGATGAGAGATCCCACAGGAGGAAGGGGGCTGGGGAAGAGAGATCTCACTGGGGGATGGGGGATGGGGAAGAGAGATCCTACGGGAGGAAGGGGAATGAGAAAGAGAGTTCCTACGGGAGGAAGGGGAATGAGAAAGAGAGTTCCCATAGGAGCAAGGCGGATGGAGAAGAGAGATCCCGCAGGAGGAAGAGAGATGGGGAATAGAGATCCCACAGGAGGCCGGGGGATGGGGAAGAGAGATCCCACAGGAGAGAGGGTATGAGGAAATGAGATCCCGCAGGAAGAGGTGGGATGGGGAAAAGAGATTCCACAGGAGGAAGGCGGATGGGAAGGGAGATCCCACAAGAGAAAGGAAATGGAGAAGAGAGTTCCCAAATGAGGAAAGGGGATTTGGAAGAGCAATCCCACAGGGTGAAAGAGATGGGGAAGAGAGATCCCACAGGAGGATGGGGAAGAGATATCCCAGTCAGAGGCGGAATCAGCAAGAGAGATCCCACAGGAGAAGGGAAAGGCGATGAGAGAACCCACAGGAGCAAGTTGGGAAGAGAGATCACATCGGAGGAAGGGGGATGGGAAAGAGAGATCCCACAGGAGGAAGCAGAATCAGGAAGAGAGATCCAACAGGAGGATGGGGAAGAGAGATCCCACAAGAGGAAGGGGGATTGGGAAGAGAAATCTCAGAGGAGGAAGGGGGATGGGGAAGAGAGATCCCACTGGAGAAGGGGAAGGCGATGAGAGATCCCACAGGAGCAAGTTGGGAAGAGAGATCACATTGGAGAAAGGGGGATGGGACAGAGAGATCCCACAGGAGGAAGCAGAATCAGGAAGAGAGATCCAACAGGAGGCTGGGGAAGAGAGATCCCACAAGAGGAAGGGGGATTGGGAAGAGAAATCTCAGAGGAGGAAGGGGGATGGGGAAGAGAGATCCCATTGGAGAAGGGGAAGGCGATGAGAGATCCCACAGGAGCAAGTTGGGAAGAGAGATCACATTGGAGAAAGGGGGATGGGACAGAGAGTTACCACAGGTGGAAGAGGGAAGCGGCAGAGAGATCCCTCAGGAGAAAGGGGGATGGGGAAGAAATTTCCGGCAGGAAGAAGTGGATGGGGAAGAGATATCCCACAGTAGGAAGCAGAATCATGAAGAGAGATCAAACAGGAGGAAGGGGGATGGGGAAGAGAGATCCCACAAGAGGAAGGGGAATTGGGAAGATAAATCTCAGAGGAGGAAGGGGATGGGGAAGAGAGATCCCACAGGAGGAAGGGGGCTGAGGAAAAGAGATCTCACTGGGGGATGGGGGATGGGGAAGAGGGATCCTACGGGAGGAAGGGGAATGGGAAAGAGATTTCCCATAGGAGCAAGGCGGATGGAGAAGAGAGATCCCGCAGGAGGAAGAGAGATGGGTAATAGAGATCCCACAGGAGGAAGGGGGATGGGGAAGAGATATCCCACAGGAGGGAGGCGGATGGGAAGAGAGATCCCACAAGAGAAAGGGAATGGAGAAGAGAGTTCCCAAATGAGGAAAGGGGATGTGGAAGAGTGATCCCACAGGGTGAAAGAGATGGGGAAGAGAGATCCCACAGGTGGAAGGGGGATGGGGAAGAGATATCCCACGGGAGGAACGGGGATGGGGAAGTGAGATCCGACAGAAAGAAGGAGAATTGGGAACCGACATGTGGATGGGGGATGCGGAAAAGAGATCCCAGAGGAGGAAGGGGTACTGGGAAGAAACATCCCACAGGAGGGAGGGGGACAGGACAGAGAGATCCTGCGGGAGGAATGGGAATGGGAAGGAGAGATCCCACAGGAGGAAGCCAGATGGGGAAGGGAGATCCCACAGGAAGAAGAAGATGAGGAAGAGAGATCCCTCAGGAGGAAGGCGGATGGGGAAGGGAGATACCACAGGAGGAAGAAGATGGGGAAGAGAGATCCCTCAGGAGGAAGCGGGCTGGGGAAGATAGATCTCACTGCGGGATGGGGGATGGGGAAGAGAGATCCTACGGGAGGAAGAGAGATGGGGAGTAGAGATCCCACAGTAGGATGGGGGATGGGGAACAGAGATCCAACAGGACGGGGGATTGGGGAAGAGAGATCCCACAGGAGGAAGGCGGATGGGAAGGGAGATCCCACACGAGGATGGGGAAGAGATATCCCAGTCAGAAGCGGAATCAGCAAGAGAGATCCTACAGGAGAAGTGGAAGGCGATAAGAGATCCCACAGGAGCAAGTTGGGAAGAGAGATCACATCGGAGGAAGGGGGATGGGAAAGAGAGTTACCACTGGAGGAAGAGGGTTGCGGCAGATAGATCCCACAGGAAGAAGGGGGATGGGGAAGACATTTCCGGCAGGAGGAAGTGGATGGGGAAGAGAGATCCCACATGAAGAAGGGGGATTGGGAAGAGAAATCTCACAGGAGGAAGGGGATGGGGAAGAGAGCTCCCACAGAAGTAAGGAGATGGGGAAGAGATCCCACAGGAGGAAGAGGATGGGGAAGAGAGATCCCACAGGAGGAAGGGGGCTGGGGAAGAGAGATCCAGCAGGAGGAAGTGGGATGGGAAAAAGAGATATCACAGGAGGAAGCGGGATGGGGAAGAGAGGTCCCAGAGCAGGAAGCGCATATAGAAAGGAGGTCCCATAGGATGAAGGCGTTGGGGAAGACAGATCCCACAGGAGGAAGGAGAATGGGGAAGAGAGGTCCCACAGGAGGAAGGAGAATGGGGAAGAGAGGTCCCACAGGAGGAAGGAGAATGGGGAAGAGAGGTCCCACAGGAGGAACGGGGATGGGGAAGAGAGATCCGACAGAAAGAGGAAGAACTGGGAACAGAGATCCGACATGTGGATGGGGGATGCGGAAAAGAGATCCCAGAGGAGGAAGGGGTACTGGGAAGGCAGATCCCACAGTTGGAAGGTGGATGCGGAAGAAACATCCCACAGGAGGGAGGGGGATAGGAAAGAGAGATCCTGCGGGAGCAATGGGAATGGGAATGAGAGATCCCACAGGCGGAAGGCGGATGGGGAAGGGAGATCTCACAGGAGGAAGGGGGATGGGGAAGAGGTCCCATAGGAGGAAGGCAATGGGGAAGAGATATCACATATTAGGAACGAGAATGGGGAAGAGAGATCCAACAGGAGGAAGGGGATGAAGAAGAGAGATCCCTTAGTATGAAGGGGGCTGGGGATGAGAGATCCCACAGGAAGAAGGGGGATGTGGAATTTCAACCTGTGAATTGGGAGAAACAGTTTGGTGCTGGACCCCAGGATAGGGAGTTTGTAGAGTGCCTACGGGATGCATTCTTGGAACAGCTTGTACGAGAGCCGACCAAGGACAAGGCTATTCTGGATTTAGGCTTGTGTAATGAACAGGATTTGATAAGCGATGTTGAAGTTAGGGAGCCATTATGAGGTAGTGACCATATTATTATGGGGAAGAGAGAAATTGCAGAAGAATTTAATGAGTACTTTAGATCTGTTTTCACTAAGGAAGACACAAGCAATCTCCCAGATGTATGGATGGGCCAAGGACATAGGGTAACAGAGGAAATGAAACAGATTGACATTAGGATGGAAACGGTGATGAGAAGACTGATGGGACTGAAGGCTGACAAGTCCCCAGGTCCAGATAGTCTGCATCCTAGGGTACTAGAGGAGGTGGCCCTGGAAATTGCGGATGCTTTGTAATCATTTTCCAATGTTCCTTAGATTCAGCATCAGTTCCTGAGGATTGGAGAATGGCTAATGTTATCCCGCATTTTAAGAAAGGAGGGAGGGAGAAAACAGAGATCTATCGACCAGTCAGCTTGATATCGGTGGTGGGGAAGATGCTAGAGTCCATTATTAAGGAAGACATAGTGGCATATCTAGATAGCAGTGATAGGATTGGGCCGAGCCAGCATGGATTTACCAAGGGTAAATCATGCTTGACTGATCTGTTGGAGTTTTTCGAGGATGTAACCAGGAAGTTAGACGGGTGTGATCCAGTGGATGTAGTGTACCTCGATTTTCAGAAGGCATTTGATAAGGTCCCACGTAGGTAATTGGTGGGTAAACTCAAAGCTCAGGGCATCGGGGGGAAGACATTGACATGGATAGAAAACTGCTTGGCAGATAGAAAGCAAAGGGTAACAGTGAATGGGTGTTTCTCTGTGACTAGTGGGGTGCAAGAGGGCTCGGTATTGGGACCACAGCTGTTTACAATTTACATCAACGATTTGGATGAAGGCATTGAGAATGACAGCAAATTTGCTGATGATACTAAGCTGGGTGGCAGTGTGACATGTGATGAGGATGTTAGGAGAATTCAGGGTGACTTTGATAGGCTGGGTGAGTCGGCAGATACTTGGCAGATGGCGATTAATGTGAATAAGTGTGAGGTTATCCACTTTGGGAGTAAGAACAGGAAGGCAGATTATTATCTGAACGGTGTAGAGTTAGGTAAGGGAGAAATACAAAATCTAGGAGTCCATGTTCATCAGTCACTGAAGGTGAATGAGCAAGTACAGCAGGCAGTGAAGAAGGCTAATGGAATGTTGGCCTTTATTACAAAGGGAATTGAGTACAAGAGCAAGGAAATCCTTTTGCATTTGTACAGAGCCCTGATGAGACCACACCTGGAGTATTGTGTACAGTTTTGGTCTCCAGGATTAAGGAAGGACATCCTGGCTGTAGAGGAAGTCCAGAGTAGATTCATGAGATTAATTCCTGGGATGTCTGGACTGTCTTACGCAGAGAGGTTAGAGAGACTGGGCTTGTACACACTGGAATTAAGGAGATTGAGAGGGGATGTGATTGAAACATATAAGATTATGATGGGATTGGACAATATAAAGGCAGGAAATATGTTCCAGATGCTGGGAAAGTCCAGTACCCGAGGGCATGGTTTGAGAATAAGAGGTAGGTCATTTCGGACAGATATAAGGAAAGATTTCTCCCAGAGAGTTGTGGGGGTCTGGAATGCACTGCCTCGGAAGGTAGTGGAGGCCAATTCTCTGGATGCTTTCAAGAAGGAGCTAGATAGGTAACTTATGGATAGGTGAAACAAGTGATATCGGGACAAGGCAGGAACCGGGTATTGATAGTAGATGATCTGCCATGATCTCAAAATGGCAGTGCAGGCTCGAAGAGCCGAATGATCTACTTCTGAGAATGGGGAACAGAGATCCCACAGGAGGATGGGGGATTTGGAAGAGAGTTTCCAGAGGAGGAAGGGGGATGGGGAAGAAATTTCTGGCTGGAGGAAGTGGATGGGGAAGAGTGATCCCACTGTAGGAAGCAGAACCAGGAAGAGAGATCGAACAGGAGGTAGGGAGATGGGAAAGAGAGATACCACAGGAGGAAGGAGATCCGGAAGAGAATTCCCACAGAAGGAAGGGAGATGGGGAAGAGAGATCCCACAGGGGGTAGGGGGTTGGGAAAGAGAGATCCTACAGAAGGAGAATGGGTAAGAGAGATCCCACAGGAGGAAGGGGGCGGGGGAAGAGAGATCCCACAGAAGGAAGGGAGATGGGGAAGAGAGATCCCACAGGGGGTAGGGGGTTGGGAAAGAGAGATCCTACAGAAGGAGAATGGGTAAGAGAGATCCCACAGGAGGAAGGGGGCGGGGGAAGAGAGATCCCACAGAAGGAAGGGAGATGGGGAAGAGAGATCCCAAAAGAGGAAGGAGAATGAGAAAGAGAGATCCCACTCGAGGTCGGGGGATGAGAAAGAGAGATCCTACAGGAGGAAAGAGAATGGGATAATGAGATCCCACCGGAGGAAGGGGGCTGGGGAAGAGAGATCCCACAGAGGAAGGGGGATGGGGAAAATAGATCCTACAGGAGGGAGGGGAATGGGGAAAGAGATCCCACAGGAGGATGGGGGATGGGGAAAAGAGATCACACAGGAGGAAGGGGGATGGGGAAGAGAGATCCCTCAGGAGGAAGGGGGCTGGGGAAGAGAGATCCCACAGGAGGAAGGGGGATGGGGAATTTCAACATGCAGGTGAACTGGGAGAAACAGTTTGGTGCTGTACCCCAGGATGGGGAGTTTGTAGAGTGCCTACGGGATGCATTCTTGGAACAGCTTGTACGAGAGCCGACCAGGGACAAGGCTACTCTGGATTTAGTCTTGGGTAATGAACCCGATTTGATAAGCGATCTTGAAGTAAAGGAGCCATTGGGAGGTAGTGACCATAACATGATATGTTTTTATCTGCAGTTTGAGAAGGATAAGGGCAGCTCGGAGGTGTCAGTGTTGCAGTTGAACAGGGGAAACTATGGAGCCATGAGGGAGGAGCTGGCCAAAGTTGACTGGACGGATATCCCAGCAGAAAAGACAGTGGAACAGCAATGGCAGGTGTTCTTGGGAATAATGCACAAGGTGCATAATCAGTTCATCCCCCAGTGAAGGAAGGATTCAAAGGGGGGAAAGAGGCCACAGTGGTTGACAAAGGAAGTCTGAGACTGCATAGCATTAAAAAAAAAAGAAGTATGACAGAGCTAAGGTGAGTGGGAGGACAGATGATTGGGAAGTTTTTCAGGAACAACAGAACTTAACTAAAAAGGCAATACGGGGAGGAAAATTAGGTACGAACGCAAGCTAGCCAGGAATATAAAGGAAGATAACAAAAGCTTTCATAGGTATGTGAAGAGAAAGAAGATAGTTAACAACAATGTTGGGCCCTTGAAGAATGAATTTGGTTAAATTGTTATGGGAAACAGAGAAATGGCAGAAGAATTTAATGAATACTTTAGATCTGTTTTCACTAAGGAAGGCAGAAGCAATTTCCCAGATGTATGGATGGGCCAAGGACATAGGGTAATAGAGGAAATGAAACAGATTGACATTAGGAAGGAAACAGTGATGAGTAGACTGATGGGACTGAAGGTTGACAAATCCCCAGGTCCAGGCAGTCTGCATCCTAGGGTACTAAAGGAGGTGGCTCTGGAAACTGCAGATGCATTGGTAATCATTTTCCAAAGTTACTTAGATTCAGGATCAGTTGCTGAGGATTGGAGAATGACTAATGTTATCCAACTTTTTAAGAAAAGAGCGAGGGAGGGAACAGAGAACTATCGACCTTTCAGCCTGACATCGGTGGTGGGGAAAATGCTAGAGTCCATTAGTAAGGATGAAATAGTGGCATATCTAGATAGCAGTGATAGGATTGGGCCGAGCCAGCATGGATTCACCAAGGGTAAATCATGCTTGACTAATCTGTTGGAGTTTTTCGAGGATGTAACCAGGAAGTTAGACGGATGAGATCCAGTGGATGTAGTGTCCCTCGATATTCAGAAGGCATTTGATAAGGTCCCACATAGGTGATTGGTGGGTAAAATCAAAGCTCAGGGCATCGGGGGGAAGATATTGACATGGATAGAAAACTGGTTGGCAGATAGAAAGCAAAGGGTAGTGGTGAATGGGTGTTTCTCAGAATGGCAGGTGGTGACTAGTGGGGTGCCACAGGGCTCGGTATTGGGACCACAACTGTTTACAATTTAGATCAACGATATGAATGAAGGCATTGAGAATAACTTCAGCAAATTTGCTTATGATACTAAGGTGGGTGGCAGTGTGACATGTGATGAGGATGTTAGGAGAATGCAGGGTGACTTGGATAGGCTGGGTGAGTGGGCAGATACTTGGCAGATGACGTTTAATGTGAATAACTGTGAGGTTATCCACTTTGGGAGTAAGAACAGGAAGGCAGATTATTATCTGAACGGTGTAGAGTTAGGTTAGGGAGAAATACAAAGAGATCTATGAGTCCATGTTCATCAGTCACTGAAGGTGAATGAGCAAGTGCAGTAGGCAGTGAAGAAGGCTAATGGAATGTTGGCCTTTATTACAAAGGGAATTGAGTACAAGAGCAGGGAAATCCTCTTGCATTTGTACAGAGCCCTGATGAGGCCACATCTGGAGTATTGTGTACAGTTTTGGTCTCCAGGATTAAGGAAGGACATCCTGGCTGTGGAGGAAGTGCAGCGTAGTTTCACAAGGTTAATTTCTGGGATGTCTGGACTGTCTTACGCAGAGAGATTAGAGAGACTGGGCTTGTTCACACTGGAATTACGGAGATTGAGAGGGGATCTGATTGAAACATATAAGATTATTAAGGGATTGGACAAGACAGAGGGAGGAAATATGTTTCTGATGTTGGGAGAGTCCAGTATCAGAGGGCATTGTTTGAGAATAAGGGGTAGGTCATTTAGGACAGAGTTAAGGAAAAACTCCTCCCAAAGAGTTGTGGGGGTCTGGAATGCACTGCCTCGGATGGTAGTGGAGGCCAATTCTCTGGATGCTTTCAAGATGGAGCTAGATAGGTATCTTATGGGTAGGGGAATCAAGAAATATGAGGACAAGTCAGGAACCGGGTATTGACAGTAGATGCTCAGCCATGATCTCAAAATGGCGGTGCAGGTTCGCAGGGCCGAATGGTCTACTTCTGCACCTATTGTCTATTGTCCCACAGGATGAAGGGTGCTGGAGCAGAGCAATCCCACATGAGGATGATGGATGGGGAAGAGAGATCCCTCAGGAGTAAGTGGGATAGGGAAGAAATTTCTGGCTGGAGGAAATGGATGAGGAAGAGTGATCCCACAGTAGGAAGCAGAATCAGGAAGAGAGATCCAACAGGAGGTAGGGAGATGGGAAAGAGAGATACCACAGGAGGAAGGGGATCCGGAAGAGAATTCCCACAGAAGGAAGGGAGATGGGGAAGAGAGATCCTACAGAAGGAGAATGGGTAAGAGAGATCCCACAGGAGGAAGGGGGCGGGGGAAGAGAGATCCCACAGGGGAATGGGGAAGAGTGATCCCACAGGAGGAAGGACAATGTGGAAGAGAGATCCCACGGAAGTAAAGGGGCTGGGGAAAGGAGATCCCACGGGAGGAATGGGGATAGGGAAGAGAGATACCACACGAGGAAGGCGAATGGGAAAGAGAGATCACACATGAGGAAGGGGGATGGGGAAGAGAGATCTCACAGGAGTAAGTGGGATAGGGAAGAAATTTCTGGCTGGAGGAAATGGATGAGGAAGAGTGATCCCACAGTAGGAAGCAGAATCAGGAAGAGAGATCCAACAGGAGGTAGGGAGATGGGAAAGAGAGATACCACAGGAGGAAGGGGATCCGGAAGAGAATTCCCACAGAAGGAAGGGAGATGGGGAAGAGAGATCCTACAGAAGGAGAATGGGTAAGAGAGATCCCACAGGAGGAAGGGGGCGGGGGAAGAGAGATCCCACAGGGGAATGGGGAAGAGTGATCCCACAGGAGGAAGGACAATGTGGAAGAGAGATCCCACGGAAGTAAAGGGGCTGGGGAAAGGAGATCCCACGGGAGGAATGGGGATAGGGAAGAGAGATACCACACGAGGAAGGCGAATGGGAAAGAGAGATCACACATGAGGAAGGGGGATGGGGAAGAGAGATCTCACAGGAGGAAGAGGATGGGAATCAGATATCCAACAGGAGGAAGGGAATGGGGAAGAGACAACCCACAGGCGGTAGGAGAAAAGAGAAGAGGGATCCCAAATGCGGAACGTGGCTTGGCAAGAGAGATACCACATGGTGAAGGGGGCGGGGGAAGAGAGATCCCACAGGAAGAAGAGAATGGGGCAGAGGGATCCCACAGGAGGAAGGAGATGGGGAAGAGAAATCCCACTGAAGAAGGGGGATGGGGAAGTGAGATCCCACACGATTAAGGGGGATGGGGAGGCGAAATCCCACAGGAGGAAGGGGATGGGTTATCGAAATCCAAGAGGAGAAAGGGGATGGGGAAGAGAGATCCCTCATGAAGAAGAGTGATGGGGATGAGAGATCCCACAGGCGGATGGGAATGGGGAAGAGAGATCCCACAGTAAGGGGGATGATGAAAATGATCCGACAGGAGGAAGGGGATAGGGAAGAGAGATACCACAGGAGGAAAGGGATCGGGAAGAGAGATCACACAGGAGGAAGGGAGATGGGAAAGAGAGATCCTCTAGGAGGAAGGGTGATGGGGAAAGTGATCCGACCGGAGGAAGGGGATGCGGAAGAAAGATACCACAGGAGTAAAGGGATAGGGAAGAGCTATCCCATAGGAGGTGGGAGGTGGGGAACAGAGATCCCGCAGGAGGATGGGGGATGTGGAAGAGAGATCCCACAGGAGGACGGGGGATGGGGAAGAGAATTCCCACAGAAGGAAGTGAGATGGGGAAGAGAGATCCCACAAGAGGAAGGAGAATGGGAAAGAGAGATCCCACTGGAGGTAGGGGGATGGGAAAGAGAGATTCCACAGGACGAAAGAGATGGGGATGAGAGATCCCACAGGCAGAAGGAGAAAGGGGAAGAGATATCCCACAGGAGGACGGAGATCGCGAAAAGAGATCCCTCAGGAGAATGGTGAATAGGGAAGTGAGATCCCACAGGAGGAAGGTGGATGGTGAAGTGAGATCCAACAGGAGGAAGAGGGAAGGGGAAGAGAGATCCTATAGGAGGAAGGGGGTAGGGAAAATGATCGCTTGGGAGGAAGGGCGATGGGTAAAGGAGATCCGACACGAGGAAGGAGGATGGGGAAGAGATATCCCACAGAAAGAAGGCGAATGGGGATGGGAGATCCCACAGGAGGAAGGGGCTGGGGAAAAGAAATTCCACAGAAGGAAGGGGGATGGGGAAGACAGTTCCCACAGGAGGAAGAGGGATGGGGAACAGAGTTACCACACGTCGAAGGGGATAGAAAAGAGAGATCCAATGGGAGAAAGGGAATGGGAAGGAGAGAATCCACAGGAGGAAGGCGGATGGTGAAGGGAGATCCAAAAGGAGGAAAGGGGATGGGTAAAGGAGATCCCACACGAGGAAGGCGGATGGGGAGGCGAAATCCCACAGGAGGAAGGGGAGGGGTTATCGAGATGCAAGCGGAGAAAGGGGATGGGGAAGAGAGATCCCTCATGAAGAAGAGTGATGGGGATGAGAGATCCCACAGGCGGATGGGAATGGGGAAGAGAGATCCCACAGTAAGGGGGATGAGGAAAATGATCCGACAGGAGGGAGGGGATAGGGAAGAGAGATACCACAGGAGGAAAGGGATCGGGAAGAGAGATCACACAGGAGGAAGGGGGATGGGAAAGAGAGATCCTATAGGAGGAAGGGTGATGGGGAAAGTGATCCGACCGGAGAAAGGGGATGCGGAAGAAAGATTCCACAGGAGTAAAGGGATAGGGAAGAGATATCCCATAGGAGGAAGGGGGATGGGGAACAGAGATCCCGCAGGAGGATGGGGGATGTGGAAGAGAGATCGCACAGGAGGACGGGGGATGGGGAAGAAATTTTCGGCAAGTGAAAGTGGATGGGGAATATGGATCCCACAGTAGGAAGCAGAATCAGGAAGAGAGATCCAACAGGAGGTAAGGGGATGGGAAAGAGAGGTACCACAGGAGGAAGGGGATCCGGAAGAGAATTCCCACAGAAGGAAGTGAGATGGGGAAGAGAGATCCCACAAGAGGAAGGAGAATGGGAAAGAGAGATGCCACCGGAGGTAGGGGGATGGGAAAGAGAGAATCCACAGGACGAAAGAGATGGGGATTGGAGATCCTACAGGCAGAAGGAGAAAGGGGAAGAGATATCCCACAGGAGGAAGGAGATCGCGAAAAGAGATCCCTCAGGAGGAAGGTGAATGGGGAAGTGAGATCCCACTGGAGAAAGGTGGATGGTGAAGTGAGATCCAACAGGAGGAAGAGGGATGGGGAAGAGAGATCCTATAGGAGGAAGGAGGTAGGGAAAATGATCGCTTGGGAGGAAGGGGGATGAGTAAAGGAGATCCTACAAGAGGAAGGGGGATGGAAAAGAGGTATCCCACAGGAGGAAGGGGGATGGGGAAGAGATATCCCACAGGAGGAAGGGGGATGGGGAAGAGAGATCCCACAGGAGGAACGGGGATGGGTAAAGGAGATCCCACACGAGGAAGGGGGATGGGGAGGCGAAATCCCACAGGAGGAAGGGGATGGGTTATCGAGATGCAAGAGGAGAAAGGGGATGGGGAAGAGAGATCCCTCATGAAGAAGACTGATGGGCATGAGAGATCCCACAGGCGGATGGGAATGGGGAAGAGAGATCCCACAGTAAACGGGATGAGGAAAATGATCCAACAGGAGGGAGGGGATAGGGAAGAGAGATACCACAGGAGTAAAGGGATAGGGAAGAGATATCCTATAGGAGGAAGGGGGATGGGGAACAGAGATCCCGCAGGAGGATGGGGGATGTGGAAGAGAGATCGCACAGGAGGACGGGGGATGGGGGAGAAATTTCCGGCAGGAGGAAGTGGATGGGGAATATGGATCCCACAGTCGGAAGCAGAATCAGGAAGAGTGATCCAACAGGAGGTAGGGGGATGGGAAAGAGAGGTACCACAGGAGGAAGGGGATCCGGAAGAGAATTCCCACAGAAGGAAGTGAGATGGGGAAGAGAGATCCCACAAGAGGAAGGAGATTGGGAAAGAGAGATGCCACCGGAGGTAGGGGGATGGGAAATAGAGATTCCACAGGACGAAAGAGATGGGGATGAGAGATTCCTCAGGCAGAATGAGAAAGGAGAAGAGATATCCCACAGGAGGAAGGAGATCACGAAGAGATCCCTCAGGAGGAAGGTGAATGGTGAAGTGAGATCCAACAGGAGGAAGAGGGATGGGGAAGAGAGATCCTATAGGAGGAGGGGTATAGGGGAAATAATCGCTTGGGAGGAAGGGGGATGGGTAAAGGAGATTCTACACGAGGATGGAGGATGGGGAAGAGATATCCCACAGGAAGAAGGTGGATGGGGAAGAGATATCCCACAGGAAAAAGGGGGATGGGGAAGAGATATCCCACAGGATGAAGGGGATGGGGAAGAAATACCTCACAGGAAGGGGGATGGGGAAGAGATATCCCACAGGATGAAGGGGATGGGGAAGAGAGATCCCACAGGTGGAAGGGGGATAGGAAAGAGACATCCTGCAGGAGGAAAGGGGATTTGTAAAAGTGATCCCATAGGAGGAACGGGGACTGGGAAGACATATCTCACAGCAGGAAGGAGGATGGGGAAGAGCTTCCATAGGTGTTGGGGGTTTGGGGAAGAGAGATCACACTCGAGGAAGGGAGATAGGAAAGAGTGATCCTCCGGGAGGAATGGGAATGGGAAGATCCCACAGGAGGAAGGCGGATGGGGATGGGAGATCCCACAGGAGGAAGGGGCTGGGGAATAGAAATCCCACTGAGGGAAGGGGGATGGGGAAGACAGTTCCCATAGGAAGAAGTGGGATGGGGAACAGAGTTCCCACACGTCAAAGGGGGATAGAAAAGAGAGATCCTACGGGAGAAAGGGGGTGGGAAGGAGTGACCTCACAGGAGGAAGGCGGATGGTGAAGGGAGATCCAACAGGAGGAAGAGGGATGGGGAAGAGAGATCCTATAGGAGGAAGGGAGATGGGGAAAATGATCGCTTCGGAGGATGGGCGATGGGTAAAGGAGATCACACAGGAGGAAGGGGGATGGGGAAGAGATATCCCACAGGAGGAAGGGGGATGGGGAAGAGAGATCCCACAGGAGGAAGGGGGATTCGGAAAAGAATTCCTTCAGGAGGAAGTGGAATGGGGAAGAGAGATCCCACAGGAGCAAGGGGGATGGGTGAAGGAGGTTCCACACGAGGAAGGGGGATGGGGAAATCCCACAGGAAGAAGGGGATGGGTTATCGAGATCCAACAGGAGAAAGGGGATTGGGAAGAGAGATCCCTCATGAAGAAGAGTGATGGGGATGAGAAATCCCACAGGCGGATGGAAATGGGGAAGAGAGATCCCACAGTAAGGGGGATGAGGAAAGTTATCCGTCAGGAGGAACGGGATGGGGAAGAGAGATACCACAGGAGGAAAGCGATCGGGAAGGGATATCACACAGGAGGAAGGGGGATGTGAAAGAGAGATCCTATAGGAGAACGGGTGATGTGATCCGACAGGAGGAAGTGGGATGGGGAAGAAATTTCCGGCAGGAGGAAGTGGATGGGGAATATGGATCCCACAGTAGGAAGCAGATTCAGGAAGAGAGTTCCAACAGGAGGTAGGGGGATGGGAAAGAGAGATTCCACAGGACGAAAGAGATGGCGATGAGGGATGCCACAGGCAGAAGGAGAAAGGGGAAGAGATATCCCACAGGAGGAAGGAGATCGCAAAAAGAGATCCCTCAGGAGGAAGGGGTTGGGAAGAGAGATCCCGCAGTATGAAGCTGAATCAGGAAGAGAGATCCCACAGGAGGAAAGGGATCGGGGAGAGATCCCACAGGAGGAAGGGGATCGGAAAGAGAGATCCCACAGGAGGAAGGAGATGGGGAAGAGAGATACCACAGGAGGAAGGGGATCGGGAAGAGAGATCCCACAGGAGGAAGGGGTTGGGAAGAGAGATCCCACAGGAGGAAGGGGATCGGGAAGAGAGATCCCACAGGAGGAAGGGGTTGGGAAGAGAGATCCCACAGGAGGAAGTGGATAGGAAAGAGAGATCCCACAGCAGGAACGGGTGTGTGGAAGAGAAATCTGACTAGAGGAAGGGTAATGGCTAAGAGAAATCCAACAGGAATAATCGGGATGGGGAAGAGTGATCGCACAGGATGAAGGGGGTGGCATTTGTCACAATACATCTCAATCTGATTTACTGCAGCTTTACCCAAATCCGTTTACTTGGAAACAGCACAATGGAACAGTTTTAGAGTTCTGAGTGAGAGATAAACCTAGTTACCTCAACTCCTGGCACTTGTTCAGCCCGGGTCCCAGCCGCTGGATTCCTTCACACTGAATGTGGCAGCCCTGCAGGTCGAGTTCTTTTATAGTATCACAGAGTCCGATGGCATGAGACAGGACCGCGCAGTCAACCGGGGTCAGTGTCATTCCACTGAATGAAAGTGTTTTCAGAGATCCCAGTGTGGCCTGAGCCAGTCCACGATTCTGAGACTCAAACAGGTAGTGCAATGTGTTCAGGAGTCTCCTTCTCCCAATTTCACCAGTGTTTCTACTCTGGTCTTTAACCTTGTTCTTCAACCAGTCAATCACCCGGCAGGTTGTTTGATGAGGAAATGGACCCAGAAACTCCTCCAAGCCCCGAGCTGTCATTGGGTTGGAGAGACCAGCAACAAATCGGAGAAATACCTCAAATCGCCCATCTTTTGTCTTGTGGGCTTCATTGAGGAATTTCAGGATATCCTCGGGATGTACAGTCAGGAATTGTGCGACTGCAGCTACAAACTCTTGGATGGTGAGGTGTGGGAATGTGTACACCACGCTGTGGGCAGAATCCTCTCTCTCCAAAAGCTCCATCAGGAACCCGGACAGGAACTGAGAAGGCTGCAGATTGAACTTGATCAAATCTCCGTCTGCAAACACAATCTTCTTCTCGGACACTCCTCTGTAGGCCATCTGACCAACCTGAAGTAACACATCACGGGGTCTCTCAATCTCACGGCCGTGATTTTTTAGGATATTGTAAATATAGTAGGAGTACAGTTGGGTGATGGTCTTGGGAACTCTCTGCGGGTCCCTGACTCTTTGTGTGAAGAAGGGGCCCAGTGTCAGAGCGAGGATCCAGCAGTAGGAGGGGTTGTAGCTCATGGTGTACAGGATCTCATTCTCCTGCACGTGTTTGAAAAGAGCTGCTGCCACCATCTGATCTTCGAAATGCTTGATGAAATATTCCTTCCGTTCCTCACCAACAAATCCCAGGATTTCAGCCCGGACACTGATCTCTGCCTTTTCCAATAAATGTAACGCAGTGGGGCGGGTGGTCACCAGCACTGAACACCCTGGGAGCAGCTTGCCCTGGATTAAACTGTACACAATGTCCGACACTTCACACCACCACTCGGGATCTGGGCACTGGTGCTTGGGTTCTGTATCTCTCCGACTGTCCGCAAAATCGATTGTGTGCTTGAATTCATCCAAACCATCGAATATAAACAGCAATGCCTCTGGGTTCTTCCAGACCTCTCTCAGGATATTCCCAAAGTAAGGATACTGATCCAGAATCAGTTCCCTCAGGTTTATTCTGCAGTTAATAGAGTTTAAATCCCGGAATTTGAAACTGAAGACAAACTGGAATTGTTGGAATATATTCCCCGCGGCCCAGTCATGAACAATCTTCTGTACCATTGTTGTTTTCCCGATTCCTGGCACTCCGGCTACTGCTGCAGAACTGCCAGATTTGGATTTTCTCCGGGAAAAACTGCTGTGGAATAACTGAGCAGTCTCTATTTTTTCTAACGCTCCACGGAGATGTTTCTCTCTATAATCCTCGTGGTCTCTGCCTCTTGCCAGCAGCTCGTGTTCCACCAGTCTCCGATCTCGAAGAGTAGAAATGACCGTGAGCTTTGTGTATCGATCAATCAGCTGGAAAACCTTCACCTTCTCCCTCATCAGGATCGTGTTCACTCTCAGTGTTTCAGTTTGTGCCCGCAGAGTCTCCTTGTGTTTCTGTTGAACATCTTCATGGGAACAGATAACATGGTCAAAATGTTAACTAGCTCAACTGACAAAGAACTTTATAATTACATTCCAATATTCTGTGTTTGAGATTACATGAATTAATTCAATGCTTCCATGGATATTAGGACAGAAAGTAAAATTCTGTCCACAGACACTGGAACTAAGAGCGATGATTGTCCCAGAAAAATATCCAATCCTCATATTCTGACACTAATTACTGATGAAGTTGAACATTCCCCTGATATCCTATTGCAATCCTGACTGCACTCCCGTTACAACATTTCACTATATTTAAAGCATTGTTGCATCATTAACAGATGATGTTAATGTTGATCTGGTGTGGAAATATGGAGAGCAGGACAACGTGCATTTTGGCAAAGCTACACACTGGGGTGTCACGGGTGTCCACTGCTCTTGCATCAAAACAAGAGCAGAATATGCCGGAAATGCTCAAGTCTGGCAGTGCCTGGGGAACAATCGCAGTGAACTTGTGGGTCGATAACCCTTCGGAATGGCAAGAAAGAAACTGCCTAGTTTGCAGTCACAGTGATGGAGGATTGGTGAAAAGATGGAATCTCTGTTAATGGAAGAAACCAGAAGCGTCTGTCTCAGTGATGTACGTCGTGTCTATGGGAGAGGGTGGTGAAGTCTTGACAACTGCTACTCATCAGTCTTGCTGTGGGGGTGTGGGGCTCTGTCTAATGAGGCCTCCGTCTGTCTCAGTGATGTACGTCGTGTCTGTGGGAGAGGCTGTTGAAGTCTAGACAACTGCTAATCATCAGTCTTGCTGTGGGGTGTGGGGCTCTGTCTAATGAGGCCTCCGTCTGTCTCAGTGGTGTACGTCGTGTCTGTGGGAGAGGGTGGTGAAGTCTTGGCAACTGCTACTCATCAGTCTTGCTGAGGGGGTGTGGGGCTCTGTCTAATGAGGCCTCCGTCTGTCAGAGTCGACCGAGGATGTCCTGTCCCTGCAAGCCGGGACACTCCGATATGGAGAGGAAGCTTCTGCCGATGTTGCAAGCTCCCTCTCTCCCTGCATCTGATGTACGCAAAGGAACGGCAGAGACTGACACAGCTTGGCACCAGAGGTGTTTCAGGAGATGCCAGTCTGCGTTGAACACCATTTAAGTCTGCCTCAGGGGCTCTAGATCCACTGGGTTTACTCCCAAACTCTTCCCCATGAGGGGTACAGTCACAGAGCAGTGGTTGTTTGAGGTCAGAGCTTTCCTTTTGCTGGGTGAGCTGCCAATCACGGCCGACCAGACCCATCTGCCCAAAGGGACCGGTTGTAAGGAGCCAGTAACCCGCCTTTACCCCTTCTCCTGTCGGAAGAAACGCTTCCACCGGGCATAGTGGCTGAGCCAGACGCCTGCATCCCAGCTGCCCGTTTTCCTCTCTCTCTCTCTCTCTCACACACACACACACACACACACACACACACACACACACACACACACACACACACACACACACACACACACTACTGTTCTTATGGAACTTGGAACTTCTGTTAACCAACCAAGGGAGAGAATCAAATGTTTTTTGATACAGTATAATATTGAAAGATGTCTTCTTTCCCCAGTGTTTGACATAGAATTACATAATTGATTATCAGTTGTTCCTTAAATTCGTTCATAAGCTGCAGGTATTCTTTTTGCTTTTCTGTATGTATTATGGTTATCTAAATAAGTGGTTATCATTTATGAGATACATAATGTTACAATTTTATATATAAAATGTTCTTATTTTTAGGAGCCAGTAATAACATAGTAGGTGACCAATCAATAGTCATAAATGCAGAATTAAAGCTGTCCTTGAGGCTGGTGGGACATACCTTCAGCTTTTTATATTTTCTGCCGCATGGGAGTATGAAAGGGAGAATGATTTAGGTTTCATCAGCAAGGCTTTGGGTGGGGCTTGTGTCTGACTAACTTAACTGAGTTCCTCCAGGAGGTGACAAAGGTGATGGATGAAGTCACAGATGGATGTTGTCTACTTGGATATTGGTAGAATCTTTGACAAGGTTCCCACAGGGGAGGCTCATACAGAATGTTAACATGCCTGGGAACTGTGATGAATTGCCCTGGCTGGCGGGGAACCATATTGGATATTGGCAGAATCTTTGACAAGGTTCCCACAGGGGAGGCTCATACACAAGGTTAACATGCCTGGGAACTGTGATGAATTGCCCTGGCTGGCGGGGAACCATATTGGATATTGGCAGAATCTTTGACAAGGTTCCCACAGGGGAGGCTCATACACAAGGTTAACATGCCTGGGAACTGTGATGAATTGCCCTGGCTGGCGGGGAACCATATTGGATATTGGCAGAATCTTTGACAAGGTTCCCACAGGGGAGGCTCATACACAAGGTTAACATGCCTGGGAACTGTGGTGAATTGTCCTGGCTGGCGGGGAACCATATTGGATATTGGCAGAATCTTTGACAAGGTTCCCACAGGGGAGGCTCATACACAAGGTTAACATGTCTGGGAACTGTGATGAATTGCCCTGGCTGGCGGGGAACCATATTGGATATTGGCAGAATCTTTGACAAGGTTCCCACAGGGGAGGCTGATACACAATGGTAACATGCCTGGGAACTGTGATGAATTGCCCTGGCTGGCGGGGAACCATATTGGATATTGGCAGAATCTAAGACAAGGTTCCCACAGGGGAGGCTCATACACAAGGTTAACATGCCTGGGAACTGTGGTGAATTGTCCTGGCTGGCGGGGAACCATATTGCGAGAAATTGCTTTCGCTGACGGGTGGTCAATCTGTGAAATTATTGTCATAGTTGGCAGAGGAAGACAAGTCAATGGGTATACTAAAATGCAGGTCTATGTATATGTTTCTGATTCCGAAGAGCGTCAACATTTACAGAAGGCAGGATAATGGGGTTGAGAGGAATTGCCGAGCAAATTCACTGAGCTGGATGGCTTAATTATCTGCCTAAGTCTGATGGTTTTAGGGAGTATCTAGAGTATTGTGTTCACTTCTGATTGTCCAGCACTGGGGATGATTGGAGAGGGTGTAGAACAGGTTCACCAGGATGTTGCTTGGATTAGGTGGCATGTGAGGCAAGTAGAGTTTTGAGAAACTTGGACTGAGTGTAGCTGCTATTACGAAGGAGAAGGTGCTTCGGAATCTGAACGGTCACCTGGACTGGGTCATACTGTGTGTCAGGAGCATGTCTGGGGTGTGTGGGGATTCCCAGAGCGTTGGGACCTGGAGTGGAGGGTTCAGAGACACAAGGGCTGGATTAATACAGTAGCAGCTGGAACAGCTGGAAAAATACATTTTACAATGTTCAGGCTACAACGAGAGATGATCTGAATTGTAACCTGAAACCAGAGATCGGCGAATGATTGTTGGTGGATTTTCGTTCCCAGATTCTGACAAGTCACATTCTAACATTTGAGATGTGGTTTGAACGGAGCATTTCATCACTCACCTGTCAGTTCAGTGGGTAACTCAGACAACCCTTGTGCGATGTTCATGTATTCCTCTGGGTCAGGACCTGTTTAAATAAAAAGAAATAATTCATGAAAACCGAACTAAAATAATTATAACTATTTAGTTCAATGTGCCTTTGTGTTCAGTGTGTGGTTTTAACATACCGAGCTCCTGTATCTCCCTCAGTATCCTGTCCAACTTCGGTAACTCAGTCCTCCACATCACAAAGGATTCCCACATCGCCCTCCGGGCCCGGGAGCCTTTGCCATTCACCAAACTGAGGAAGAGTCTGGAACTCTCTGTCCGGTTTCCCTTCTCTGTCAGTTCAGTAACTTTCTATAAAATAAAACAATTAATTTATTTATTGTGGAGTAGATGGACAGACATGGCGAATCTCACAGTTTAATATTCATTCGGGTTTAATGAGTTGAGGTGAATTTGACCGACGGTCCTGATAAGATGCAAAATTAATTTTAGACTGAATGCCTGTTCAACAGTCCAGATATGCAGACCTTGCAATTATGTCATAGAACGATATGACGATTACAGCACATTAACACAGTCCGTGCCGACCTGCACTCAGTCCATAACCCTCCATTCCTTTCCTGTCCATATACATATCAGTTTTTAAAATGACAATATTGAACCTGCTTTTGCCAATTCTACTGGAAGCTAGTTCCACACAGCAACCACTCTCTGAGTAAAGAAGTTACCCCTAAACTCGTGTTACCCCTAAACTTTTGCCCCCAACTCTCAACTCATGTCCCCTTGTTTGAATCTCCCCTACTCTCAATGGAAAAAAGCCTATCCACGTCAACTCTATCTATCCCCTCATAATTTTAAATGCCTCTATCAAGCTCCCCCCCCCACCTTCAAAATTCAACGCTCTAAAGAATAAAGACTTAACTTGTTCAACCTTTCTCTGTACTTAGCTGCTGAGACTCAGGTAACATTCTAGTAAACCTCCTCTGTACTCTCCATATTTTGTTGACATCTTTCCTATAATTTGGTGGCCAGAACTGTACACAATACTCCAATTTTGGCCTTACCAATGCCTTGTACAATTTATGTTTACTTCCCAACTCCTGTACTCAATGCTCGGATTTATAAAGGCCAGCATACCAAAAGCTTTCTTCAACACCCTATCCACACGAGATTCCACCGTCAGGGAACTATGCACCATTATTACTAGATCACACTGTTCTACTGCATTCCTCAATGCCCTACCATTTAACATGTATGTCCTATTTTGATTAGTCCTACAAAACTATAGCACCTCACACTTATCAGCATTTAACTCCATCTGCCATCTTTCGGCCCACTCTTCTAACTGTCCTAAATCTCTGTGTAAAATTTGAAAACTGCATCATTATCCACAACGCCACCTATCTTAGAATCCTCTGCATACTTAGTAATCCAATGTACCACCCCATCATCCGGATCATTAATGTATATGAGAAACAACATTGGACCCAGTACAGATCTCTGAGGCACAACACTAGTCACCGGCCTCCAACCTGACGAAGTTATCCACCACTACTCTCTGACATCTCCCATCCAGCCACTGTTGAATCCATTTTACTACTTCAATATTAATACCTAGTGATTGAACCTTCCTAACTCACCTTCCGTGCAGAACCTCATCACAGGTCTTACTGAGGTACGGTACACTGATAAATACAGCAGGTGTGAGACGAAAAGGTGACGCTGAACCTGCAGTTCCCAGTGCTCCCCACCGGAACAGCTGAAACAAATCTACTGAGGACAAGTCAGAGATCAAAGTCTCCATTGCCATGTAGAACTCCTAGAACGTGCAGGAGATTAATATTGATCACTATTCCCTCTGATACCAGCAGTTCAGTGACAATACACTAAGTACACTCACCTCATTTTCTTCTCGACTGAAATGTCCATCCTTTGTCAACATCCAACCGAGTCGTTCAACTTTCTCTTCAATTGCATATTTGAGTCTGTCCCTGTAGAACTTGGTCAGTTGGTACAGTCGATACTCGCCCCCCTCTGCCAGGAGGTCGGAGATTGTAAACTCTGGCTCTGCGAATATAAAATGAGAATGTAGTCACAAACTCAAATATCACTTGTCTCCACCGCTCTCACCCAGCCCTAACAAACCAGTCATGTCTTGAACCTCAATCTTCACCTGCTTTCAGCTGGAAACACGTATTTTGCCCTAATCTCCAACACTGGCCTTAAAAAACCGACCCATCAATGCGCTGTGCTAGACGTTCCCAGAAGAAACTCATTCACCAGAATCCTATCTCTCCCACCGTCCCACCCACTCACCGATTTCAGTTTAAAATGGGCAATAAATGTTAAGACTGTCAATGTTAGTCGCTTCCCAGAGATACTCTCTCTTTCCTGGCGAATATATTTCCCATAACACATATCCTGGAAATACTCTCTTATCCGGATAGCTGCATTTCCTCCGATACACATCCTGGAAATCCTCAGAGCAGGTTGGACATTTCCTGTAGTGCGGTAACCGGTGCCACACTACACCGCCTGCACCACGCCCACACTTTTCCCCTCTCTGACCAACCCTCCAACAAGGAATCACATTTACCCGCTTCCCACCACATTCTTCGAACACATCACCCTCATGCTTCACTCACCCACTCCCTGTTGGGCACTCGACAATTCCGTGTTTAATGAGTTTCCGAGCTGACAGGCAGTTGCCTCACTTGTGCCGGTTCCAGGGTCCTGCTCAGTGTCTCTGACGTCACTGTCTCTGGGCTGACAGGCAGTCGCCTCACTTGTGCCGGTTCCAGGGTCCTGCTCAGTGTCTCTGACGTCACTGTCTCTGGGCTGACAGGCAGTCGCCTCACTTGTGCCGGTTCCAGGGTCCTGCTCAGTGTCTCTGACGTCACTGTCTCTGGGCTGACAGGCAGTCGCCTCACTTGTGCCGGTTCCAGGGTCCTGCTCAGTGTCTCTGACGTCACTGTCTCTGGGCTGACAGGCAGTCGCCTCACTTGTGCCGGTTCCAGGGTCCTGCTCAGTGTCTCTGACGTCACTGTCTCTGGGCTGACAGGCTGTCGCCTCACTTGTGCCGGTTCCAGGGTCCTGCTCTGTGTCTCTGACGTCACTGTCTCTGGGCTGAATTTGCTTCTCCTCCTCTGCAGCCGGACCGCATTCCATTGGGACATTGCTCTCAATCTGACCCTGCTTTGGAACCTTGCTTCCCGTATCCCGATCATTTTCCCTCGATGAGCTGCCTGGTAAAAGCCTCTTGAGTACTTTCGGTACCCGATTTAATTTCCCACCTGCAGGAAATGATGAATTGCAGGTTTAGAGTGATTTATACTCGAACAAGGATTCACAATGAGTGTCTGCAATGGAGCCGGGACTCCGGCTGACCGGATTTGGAGCGGGACTGTGCTGGTGAATGTGAACCACACCTCCTGCTAGGTGACCATCCCGATAAGCCAGTAAGTGGACACATCCACTCCCCGAAAAAAGAACTGGATAGACACAGTAATACTGATCACCGACTACGCATTAGCTGAACACACCAATAACCAGTGGTTATTAATGGAAAGGCATTAGGTTATACCGGGAATTATCACGGGGATTATCTCCCACGAACGTAAATCTCCCTGGATCACAAACTGTCCAGTCACGTGTATCACTGACAGACAAGCCACTGGATTACTCGTGGTCCGATCCTCCAGATCCCACGTTCTCCGGTTGCTTTGTCACACACTGTCTTGTCCCCCGGGTCAAAGACTGACCACTGCCTTGAGATGGACAACGTCCAGTCCCCTGGGTTACAGATTGAACATAACCTTGAAGCCCATGATGCCTGGTCCCCTGGGTCCCATCACGTCTCCTGGATAATAATTGTCAAGTAGCAACTATACAAGTCATTGGCAAAGAGAGAGTCTTGCGTGCAGTTCTAGTAGCTAAACAAAGTCTCGCTGAGAGAGCTTTGCATTTGCTAAGGATGCAGTTGCTATCAATCTACAGGATGGATGTAATTCAGCTGGGAAGAGTGTCGGGGAGATTCACAAGTACGTTACCGGAAGGGGTTGTTTGTTATCAGGTTCAGCTGGGACAGTTTGCCCCGGAACACGGGAGCTTGAAGGGTAAATTTCCACACGTAAAACAGAATCAGAATCAGGTTTATTATCACCGGCATGTGACGTGATATTTGTTAACTTAGCAACAGCAGTTCAATGCAATAGGTAATCTAGCAGGGAAAAATTAATAATGAATAAAATTTTGAAAAAAGTAAACAAGTAAACCAATTACGTATATTGAATGGATTTTTTTTAAATTTGCAAAACCAGAAAGACTGTATATTTTGAGCAAAGTAAGGTAGTGTCCAAAGATTCAATGTCCATTTAAGAATGGGATTGCAGAGAGGACAAATTTGTTACTGAATCGCTGTGTGTGTGCATTCAGGCTTCTGTACCTCCTCCCTGATGGTGACAGTGAGAAAAGGGCATGCCCTGGGTGCTGGACGTCCTTAATAATGGATGCTGCCTTTCTGAGACACCGCTCCCTGAAGATTTACAACTTCCTGCAGCTTCTCTCTGCCCTGTGCAGTAGCCCCTCCATACCAGACAGTGACAGACCGATGCAGACCACAAATGAAGTGTCCCCTGATCCTCAGCCATTTCCAATGCTGGCAATGTTCACGGCTCGGCTACAGAAAACAGAGTTCGGAAAACTCCCCTCATCTACTTTGCGCAGCGAGGGGGGAGTTGAGAGCTGCCCTGACAAAACCTGAAATGTTGTATTATCGCACAATCTTTGAAATCCCGGAAATGCCCTTCTCACCTGCCTCTGAATTTTGTAAATGGAAGTTGAAGATGCCTTTCACCTCTAAACAGGCCCTGTTGTGCAACAAACCCTGAACTTAGATAATGTTGTAGGGGTGGAACTGGACTCTCTGACGGTGGTGTCTGAAAAGAGGATGCGGTCCAAGTTGCATGCTATCTTGGAAAATGCTCCCCTCCACTCCATAATGTTCTGGTTATGCACAGGAATACATTGGGCCAGAGACTCATTCCGCCGAGATGCAACACAGAGTGTCATAGGAAGTCATTCCTGCCTGTGGCCATCAAACCTTACAACTCCTCCCTCGGAGTGTCAGACACCCTGAGCCAATAGGCGGGCCCTGGACTTATTTCCACTTGGCATGATTAAATTATTATTATTTAATTATTTATGGTTTTATATTGCTATATTTCTACACTATCCGTGGTTGTTGCGGCTGTAATGAAATCCAATTTCCCTCGGGATCAATAAAGTCTGTCTGTCTGTCTGTAGACTTTTCTGTAACAAACAACACCAATGTCATATTCCTGTTGGTGTTTCACTCTCAACCTGCTGATTCAGGGTCTCCGGCTCCTTTCACTCAGGTGAATCTTTGTCTGGTGAGCGGAGTCATTCGACCATTTCTGGTGTCAGGTCCCTGCGCTGGAACTGTGGGACCGATCGATTACACAAAGGCACTTTACCAGTGGGATCAGTGACACTGCTCGATGTAACTTTTTCTCTGGCTGTGTAAGTTTCTTCATCTGAACTATTGTGCACCAACAGGGCAGAAGTTTAGTTATAAAGATCCAGGTGAACATACCTGTAGCCATTCCGATTCTGACTGAAGGTTGCTGATTGTCGTCCTCTTGTTTACACTCTGATCCCGGTGCAGGACAGCGCCGCCTTCTGGTGATGCTCTGAGCTACACAGAACAAGCAGACAGCGAGACAGAGAGAGTAGGATTACTTTGCAAATTAGGAACCAAACATCAACTCCCACACCATGTCTGTATGTCCGTCCTGTGATACCTGGAGCATCATTTTGATTGAATCACAGAGCAACAGAGCACAGATACTGACCCTTCAGCCCATTGCGACAATGCTGACACACAGTTTAAACTGAGATGGTCCTAATTTTCTAAGTTGGATCCGTTTCCCTCCTGTTCTAAATTGCTTTTATTCTTAATACTTATAGTATTGAATTAAACACATTTCCAGCAGACTATATGATGCCCTGTTCACATCCAATCGTTCCACAGTCTCTGTGAACTTTGCATCTGCCTTTATATCAACTCTCCTATCACCTGACAAACACTCTGGTTCCCATCCCACAACGACCGAGTTTAAACCGACCCCCGCAGCTCCTGCAGTCCTGGCTGCAAGAACATTTGTTATCTCCAGTACAGATTTATCCCAATCCTTTTGTACAGTGTCAAATGGGAACATAACTTGCTTGTAAAACCTACTTCTGCTTAATCACAGATCCGTAGTGTTACATACTCGTGACACATGACAGTGGTGCCCCTGTCACGTGACTGGGCTTGACGCTTTACTGGACTTGAGGTAATGGTCTTGTGATGGCGGAGTGACGTCATTTCCCGCCAGTAGAGATCATGTGACAGGTTTTTTTTTACAGGTTGGACCCCACCCTGTGAGGAGGGACAGTTCGTGGCTGGATTTGCCAAGTTGACTTCATGCCACTGCGTGTTTTAAGTGATGACGCAGTTTAGTTGAAGTATGAAGTTTTATGTAATGCCTGAAGTTTAAAAGGTCATTGCCAGCAAGTTCTTTACGATTCTGCTAGTAGTTCGAGACAGTGGAGAGTGAAGATCGAAGTTCGGGAGTTAAAGATCGAGGAGAATCGCTTTCTACGGTGAAACGGGTTTTGACCTTTGTTTGATCCTTATTTGGAAGGATTTCATTGACTATCTTCGCGTTAATCCCTGGGGTTTAACCAGAAAGGATTGAAGATAGTGAGGAAGGAAAGGTCAGTGCCTTTAAGCCGTCTCGTTTCGTAAATTATTCGTGGGAAAAGTTCGACGTCGGGGATCGAAGCCAAGCGACGTGAAAGAGAATTTGAATCGTCTTATAAAGTCTCTCCTTTTAAATGGTCTGTGAGCATATCGAACTTTAAGCAATACCACTTTAAAGAACTGTTTTTGCAGTATCGCTTTAAGAACTGTTTGGGCTGCCGCACAGCAGCTCTTTCCGGTTACGTTAGTGTTTGTTTACTTTTGGGGGGTTTGTTTTCTGTGTTTAATAAACGTGTTTTTTGTTATAAAAAATACCCTTGCCGAACTCATATATTTATTGTTGCCTGAATACGTAACAGTAGGTTCTGACCATTTATTAATAGAAAAGTACTTCATGATGTCAGGGTATGCAAATATAAATTATTATTTGGAATTTGCTAGTTAGGACTGAAAGAAATGTGGTGTTGGGACATTTGGCTTCAGGGGCGTTTGCACTTAGCAGAGGCTTGCACGACGATATACCCGAGGGCAAATATATCATTGCAGCTTGCAATAGACAGAGGAGTCAATGACATGTTGCTGTAGTTCATGGTGATTCCACTTCTCTGCAATCACTACAGCAGGAAAGAAATGCGGCACCTTCTAAAGAGGGGAAATTCTCAGCGTATTTTGAGATAATTGTGACATAACAGAAAAGGAAGGAGACATCAGAAGAGATAATTTGGAAATGGGCAAACAATGTAAGGGAATGTGGGCGGCTTCATAGAGCTGATGCTGACAGCACATTAACAGATCTGGAATGATTGCAACTGGGACTGATAGGGACATAAATTGTATTTCTAGGCTTATTCAGTCTCACTCCAGCTATTTTCTGCCTTCCTTGGTACATAAATGTAATGTCTTAAAGGACTAATGTTTGAGTAAATGAGACTCACCAAACTTTCTCCTGAGTGAGTCAATGGAAACTCTGATTCAGACGGTTTCTCTCCAGTTGGTGCCCTCAGTTCCCGAACTGGTTCACTTGTTGCTGTTCCCTCGTCGTCAGTTGTGATTTCTTCCAGGCGTGGGTTTTCCTTCCAATAAATCTCTCAACACAGGTCTAACTTTGAGCAGAGAGATAATGAAGAGTGTTAATAATACAAATTAGAACAAAGCATTGAATTTAAATATTGAACGTAAATATAATGATTCGAGTGAAGAAATAGGTGACTGCTCCTCACACTTTACAAAACCTGACAGGGGATGCAAAAGAACAGACAGAAATGCTGGAGGAACTCATCAGGCCAGGTAGCATCTGTACGTCGACTCTGATCTCTTCCATAGACGCTGAGTTCCTCCAGCATTGTGTGTGTGCTGCTTGGATTTCCAGAAACTGCAGATTATCTCTTCTCCTGTGATAGGATACAAATAAGTCATCATTCAGTAATGGTAGAAGATACAAGTCATGATACATAGAAGTAGAATTAGGTGACTCTAGTCTTCTCCAGAATCAGTCATGGATGATTATGTTTCCAACACCGTATTCTTGCTTCCCTGCTGTAACACTCAACCTATTTAGCCATCTACACGAATATACTCAACTATTTTCCACTGAGGCCAGGGGAGAAAAACGAAACAGAGGACATGGGTTAAGGGTGAAGGGGGGAAGTTTAAAGGGAACATGGGGGGGATGCTTCCTCGCACAAAGTGTGGTAGGAGTGTGGAATGATCTGCCAGATGAAGTGGTGAATGCGGGCTCCCTTTTGACATTTAAGAAAAACTTGGACAGATACATGGATGTGAGGTGTATGGAGGGTTATGGTCCAGGTGCAGGTCAGTGCTACGAGGCAGAAAAATGGTTCGGCACAACCAAGAAGGACCAAAGGCATCTTTCTGTGCTGGAATGTTCTATGGCTCTACGATAGCCTCCACCACCCTCTGTGGCTTCAAAGTCCACAGATCCACCAACACTTGGATAAAGTATTTGCTCTTGTCCCAGTTTTAAAGTGAACCTCCTTTATTCTGAGGCGGCACTCTCAGATACCAGACGCTCCGTCTAAACAAGACATCCCTTCCATTCCCACTGCGTCCACACTTGTTGTTATTCAGTTGGTGTAAATAATCATCCCCGCTCGTACTATCCCCCCCCCCACCAACCCCAATCACAATCCCCCTGAACTCCACTGAACACAGGCCCAGGGCCATCAAATGCTCCACAAGCATGGCAGGCAGTGACTAGTGGGGCAAATCAAGGCTCAGTGCTGGGACCCCAGTTGTTTAAAATATATATTAATGATTTAGACGAGTGAATTAAATGCAGGGATCTCCAAGTTTGCACATGACACGAAGCTGGGCGGCGGTGTTAGCTGTGAGGATGATGCTAGGAGGATGCAGGGTGACTTGGATAGGTTGGGTGAGGTGGGCAAATTCATGGCAGATACAATTTAATGTAGATAAACGTGAGGATAAATGTTCTTGCACTTTGGTTGCAAGAACAGGAAAACAGATTATTATCCGAACGATGGCTGATTAGGAAAAGGGGAGGTGCAACGAAACCTGGGTGTCATTGTACACCATTCATTGAACGTGGGAATGCAGGTACAGCAGGTGGTGAAAAAGGCAAATAGTATGTTGGCATTCATAGCAAAAAGATTTGAGTACCTGAGCAGGGAGGTTCTACTGCAGTTGTACAAGGCCTTGGTGAGACCGCACCTTAAGTATTGTGTGCATGTTTTGTCCACTAATCTGAGGAAAGACATTCTTGCCATGGAGGGAGTACAGAGAAGGTTGACCAGATTGATTCCTGGGATGACAGGACTTTCATATGAAGAAAGACTGGATGTACTAGGCTTATACTCACTGGAATTTATAAGATTGAGGGGGGATCTTATTGAAACGTATACAATTCTAAAGGGATTGGACAGGCTAGATGCTAGAAGATTGTTTCCGACGTTGGGGAAGTCCAGAACGAGGGGTCACAGTTTAAGGATAAAGGGGAAGCCTTTTATGACCGAGATTAGGAAGAACTTCTTCACACAGATAATGCTGAATCTGTGGAATTCTCTGCCACAGGAAACAGTTGAGGCCGGTGCATTGTCTATATTTAAGAGGGAGTTAGATGTGGCCCTTGTGGCTAAAGGGATCAGGGGTTATGGAGAGAAAGCAGGTACAGGGTTCTGTGTTGGATGATCAGGCATGATCATACTGAATGGCGGTGCAGGCTCGAAGGGCCGAATGGCCTACTCCTAGACCTATTTTCTATGCTTCTATAATGCTTATCATTCCTCAGATTATTCTTTGAACCTTGTTAGCAACAACTGTACTGAATATATTTCCGGGGAAAACAAGACAATTGGTACCAGGATAATGTCCCGGAAAAAGCTCTCGTTTCTTTACTCTTCTATCAACTCTCACAAAACGAGCGCTGCTGCACTGGTCGATTCGCAGGAGATTTAAAGTTCTCCAGGGTGAATGTAATAAAGTGATACTGGAATTACCAGAAACGCTCAGCAGGTAAGGAACAGCTGTGGGGAGACGGAAATCGTTAGCGATTCCAATTTCCATTTCTTCCGTCAGAATGGATCCAAATTCTTTCAGGTTTTAGTGAAAATTCTTGGGTTGTTCTCCATGGAACGGTGGGGACTGAGGGAAGATCTGACAGAGGTTTATAAGATTATGAATGACATAGTCAGAGTAGACAGGGAGCATCTTTTCGCTGGTTAGAAATGTCTAATACTAAAGGAAATGCAATGAAGGTGTGAGGGAGAAGATGCAAAGGAAATATGAGGTATTACTCAGACTTATGTGGATGCCTGGATTGCCCTGTCTGTTATGGTGGTGGAAGCAAATACACTGGAGCCTTTTTAAGAGACGTTTAGATAGGCACAAGGGTGTGAGGAAGATGGAGAGGATATGGACCTTATGTAGGAGTGAGTCATTAGTTTTTTTCGGGGTGTGTTGATTTTCTTTTCAGCTGGTATGGCACAACATTGTGGCGGGAAGGCCTGTTCCTGTGACGTACTGTTCCATGTTATGTTCTTTCTTCAACATCTTGAATTTCTCTTTGACTCACACCGGCAGATAGACGTGACAATCAGGGGGAATTTCCAAATGCGAATTGAATTCTGAAACCCCGGTCTGCTTCTGTTGCAAACACAAATCAGCGTATTTAATCAGAGACTTTCCCTGTGAGGGATGGAATGGGGACTCGTTCTCTAACGTCACTGTATGGACAGACAATCAATGTCAGACTTCATATGTCCAGACACTCCTGTGACTAATGTCACTTTATGGACATATGATCAATGTCACAGACCCAACAGTTGTGCAATATTGCAATGGAAGAACGGCTGAATCAAAAATGCAATCAAGGAGAAGGCTATATTAACAACAGCAAAGATATGGACAAAAAAAGGAAATTACTGGAATTAAGGAAACCTCCTCTGCAGGATGCATAACAGATCAATAACGTATGTGAGAGCTGGATTCAGTATATAGAGTAGCTTTTTCTGAAGATAACAGATATTAAACACCCTAATTCTGGCCCACCGATTGCCAAAGAAGAAATAACTGAAGCAGTGAAAAGCATGAAACATGGTAAAGCCACTAGACCTGATGAAATATAAATGGAAATGATACAAGTCTTAGAAGATCTGGGCATAGACATTCTTTCTGAAATGTTTAATGGCATATATGAGTCTGGTCTATTCCCTGACGATCTCTTGAAATCAGCATTTAAAACTCTGCCTAAAATTCCTGGAAGTATTGGCTGTGAAAATTATAGAACAATCAGTCTCATGAATTACATAATAAGGATTTTGTTGAGAATAGTTCTGAGTCGAATTTAAAAAATGTTAAGGCCTGAAATTTCTCAACGGCAATATGGGTCTATTTAGGATAGAGAAGCTAGGAACACAATTTTCATAATGCGAATACTTTCAGAAAGGGCAATTGAATATTAAAATGATGTCTTTTATGTTTTATTGATTTCAGTAAAGCATTCGACAAAGTGCAACATGAAAAATTATTTCAAATTCTCACTATTCTAAACATTGACGGAAGGACAAATAACCGATAAATAGAAGACAGAGATGGGATAAAAATTGAAGGTGTTTACAGCAAAAATATGAGATATGCAGACGATACCACCCTAACTGCACGTGCTGCAGAAGACCTACAAATCCTCCTAGACAAAGTAGTACAAACAAGTGTAGATTTTGGTCTAAAAATCAACTGTCAACAAATCCAAATATATCGTAACATCAAAAGAGCAGAATTCTCTCAAGTGCCATTTGTCCATCGGTAACAAAAGAGATTGAACAAAAGACCAGCTGTAATTACCATGGGAGCTTTATATCGCAAGATGCTAGACGTAAAGTAGAAATAAAAATAAGAATTGGCATTGCCAAAAACAACTTCCAAAAAATGAAACCCATTTTTCCCAATAGAATAAAAAATCTGTGTCAAAAAGACTTAGTCTACTAACGTGTTACATCTCGGCAATCTTGCCGTATGCTTCCGAGACATGGACTATGACATGAAACTATGACAAAGAAACTTAGAAGCAACAGAAATGTGGTTTCCTAGAAGAATTCTGAAAATATCATATAGAGATGGGGTAACTAATGAGACAGTATTCCAACATGCCCAGACAAAAAGATCTTTAATGAAAACATTAAATTAGAGGAAAGTTAAATTCCTGGCCCATCACATCAAAAAGGGAGCAATAGAATGCCTTACATTACAAGGCCGTATGCCTGGGAAACGCGGTAGAGGAAGGCAAAGAAGAAAACATATGGACACTGTGAGAAAACTAACAGATCTAACAGATCATTGGATGTGGAGAGCCATGATCGGCCAGGCATGTAAGGCGCAAGTCACATGCAGCAGAAGAATCAATGAAAGTCTCATATGTCCAGACCCTCCTGTGATTAACGTCACTTTATGGACAGACAATCAATATTTTTAAACAATCATACTTTATGTATTGTCTTTTGTTTATTATTGCGGTCTCCATCATTTTGTTGTTGTTTTTTTTTTCTTTTCTGTCTTGGTTTGGATCCAGAGTAACAATTATTTTGTTCAGCTTCACCCTTGTGTACTGGAATGACATAAAACAATTTTGGATCTTAAACACTGGGGAAAATACCACGACCATCCACATTATCTAAACTCCCTCTTGATTCCATCAGCTCCTACAATGTCACCCTCATTCTTCTCTGGAATAAATATCTTCAGCAATCTCTTCCGCACCCTCTCCAGCTTCAAATATATTTACTACAGTAGGGTGAACACAACTGTACATAATACTCTGTGTAGCCATGTTGATTCATATACAAATCAATGGTATGAATAGTGAACTACAGAGGTCTTAACAGTGAGACACACACACCCCACTCGTCACAGGCCTCCATTGGCTAAAACCATCTTCAATCATCTCCCTCTGCTTCTTGTTCTCGAGCCCGGAGAGAATCATCCTCGCCAGCTCCCCGTGACTTCCTCGTGACCGAACCTCCCCGATCAGCTGCCTTGAGGGATTTTGTTACAGACTTTACCAAAGTTCAGAAAAACAACATCACTTGCAAACTTCACCCAACTCCCTAGTTAACTCTTAAATAATCAAAATACTGCCTCGCCGATCAGTGGGTCTCAGGAAGAGATAGACTGGGAATTGAGAATAATCAAACTTTGCATACAGTTCATTTCTGCGCGATTAAAAGTGTAAAGCCGGTTTCGCTGATGCCTGAAACGCCTCCATGCGGGAGAAAAGTTCTGGTACACGGTACCGTAAGACGAACAGTGTTTAGCAGGAGGATCGCCGAGGACACTTTGGTGAAAACAATTTCAATCTCCCACCATCAGTTTGTGCAAGGCCTTGGTACCTCGGCAACGTTCTCAGCGATGGTGACTGCCGCGTTCCTGTCACGTTGCTCTGGCACTCTCCCCAGACAGAGAAGGCCCGCTCCCTACCGCTCTGTACATATACACGTTTCGAAGTTCAAGGCAAATTTACTTCACCCGCTTACATGTCTTATTATCTTCCTCGGCTCTCATTTGTCACCCGGCCACAGGGGCCCCGCCTTGCACACTTCTTTCCAATTCCGCAACTACTCCTGGCAGTTTCCTGCGCTCTATGTCAAGGTATTGGATCAGAGAGTTTCAAGTATCCGCTGGTAAAAATGTGCCTGACCCGCTGAAAGTTTCGGGTATTTTCCCTGTTATTGCTTCAACAATACATGAAGGAGGATACAGGTACTTGGAATCATCTGCCTCTTTCAGGGTTTGCTCCGAATTGCGGGAACATTGTTCTAAATGCTTCAATGCTTATTGTTCCAAAGTGGAGTATCACATAAACGTTACCTCTTTTGACCTCTAAGGAGCAGCGCTGGGCTGGCTTTTCATTTCTTCATCACTCCACAGATAATAGGGCGCGGTAACGTGCTCTGGGATACTAAAACACAGCCCAGAACCTTTCCTGAATTTTGCCAGATCCCCAGTGATACAGCGTATAGCTCATCAGTGATGTCTACCGCACTCTGCTGAATCTCAACGGCGATTCGTTTCCGCGTTTCCTTCAAACTCGCCGCCACAATATTTATCAATCCAAAGCAGTGAGCTTCAACTTGGATTTAAAGCACGTGTTCTAATTCAAAACATGCCACATGGATGAGAGCAATTATCCCGTAAAGGTGTCAAGTGCGCTCGATTATGGGAATTTACTTCGACAACGTCTATGAGTGAATAAATCAAAATAGCGTGCCGTGAATTCACAAGGTGAATTCTTTCTGCGCCTGTTTCCACTGCCGGTTTCTTTTCCCCGGGGCCACGGATTAAACTGCAAGGCCACTTCTGACCGAGCACAGAGATGTTTCACAATGTTTGCACCACATTCACTGACACATCGGCATCACAGCACTGTCGGTAACTGAGAGAGTCCGAAGATCGCGCACACAGAACAGAAAATGTTAGTTCGGCGATCTTCTTACCGGGAACACCAATGGCGGCAATGATCATGCACCATATTTTTTCACACAGTGAAATGTTTCAGCCATTCTGTGTGAGATCCAGCCTGACTTCCAGATGCCCGCGATCTCGCTGAAGCAACTCTGAGCTGATGAATCTCAACGGCCATTCATTTATACTCGCTCAAGCACACTAAATATTCAAGACTACACACGGCCGACGTGTCTTGTAAGAGCTGGGACAAAAACATATGTCATGTCATTCAAGTAAAGTCCTAATTGTGAAGAGGTATGGATAGCTTGACACGAAATTACAAAATCTCAAAGACGGAGAATTGACGATTCGGTAAGTCAGTGAATGTTACGAAACTCTCTCGGGCTGACGTCTCGGTTTCATGATTGGTATTAATCTTGTCCATTCCGAGGCTCCATAGACTTCGTCATCATAGACCAATGCTCTACTGACATGGGGCTGCTCTGTTTCACGCTGGGATTTGTCTCGGTTTTAGATCTTGTATTAGAAGTAAATACAAAAATAAAATATGTGTGGAGACTTCGACTAAAATAGCATTTGGGCTTACGAAGAGACTGAGCAGAAGCCAACAGTTGGTCAAATTAATTTCAACACACATAAAATGCTGGATGAATTCACCAAGTGAACTTGTAGGGAAACGAATAAGCAGTCGACGTTTCTGGACGCGACCCTCCTTCGTTGAGCAGCTGAGCTCCATTCACAAGAGAAGAGGAATTTCCCAGCAGACAGCCATTTCAATTCCCATCCTAATTTCCGGTCTGACATGTCAGTCCACTTCCGCTCTTTGTTTCACAATGAGCCCACTCTCGGGCTGGGGCAATTGCACCTTATATTCCGCCTGGGTAACCTCCAAACGTATGGCGTGAACATCGATATTTCGAAGTATACCGTCCACAGTATATTGAGTGCTCGATCGAGTGGATTTCACAAGGAGATGGACAATGAGAATCAGTTTTGCAGATGAAAGTGTTTTGTTCTCACTGGATCGATATAAATGAGCTGAATTTGCTCTGAAATGTGACGTCATTTCACTAATCAAGGTCACTTCAAGGGCATTTACAAAGGCCCACTGGAATCTCGCGATCCATTAACCATCGAGTCGGCAAAGTGCAATCTTACACGTGACGCCCCAGTTTTTGACTACATTGATGATATGTTGTTCGGCGGACACAGACCAGAGATCGTTCACAAGAACTGACTGAGTACAATGAGTACAAATGAGCATTGTCAGTTTGAATGATGTCCATGACAGACAATGGGACAATGCAACAACAAGAATAATTTCGGAGAGGATAAAGATTAACATCGTACCCTGCACTCCCAAAAACTGTGAAGTGCTCATATGGCACAAGACCACACGGCCCTTATGTTCCTGTGATGTCCCATCTGCAGCTGATAATATACCTGACCAGGAAGTAGATGACATCCGATTGGAACCTGAACAACAACCTGATTTGCCAAATAACCAACCGAGACGCACGTCCCTGGAATTTTGGAGCAAAATCGAGTAAATGACGCACTGAGTCGTTGAAAGTTGAACCACACCTTCTGAAACATTTCAGCAATGGGGCGAGGGAAACTGACTGTAAGTATCTCTACCAGTTCAAGGGCTTATTAGTTGAGGATCAATAACTGCTCCTGACCTTGTCGGCGGGGTTTCTGAGGCTCCTGTACCTTCGCTGTAACTGATGGAGGCAGCAAGAAGAGCGAATGACCTGGGTGGTGAAAATCCTTGATGATGTATGCTGCTTTCTTTCGACAGCACCCCGTGCAGATTTGCTCAGTGGTGGGGAACGCTTTACCCGAGATGGACAGGGCCATATTGTCTATTATTATTAGGAATTCACATTCAGCATTTTCAGTTTCCAGACCCTAATGCTACCAATCTACACTTCAGCACACCTCTAGAGAATTCCGTCAACGTTTTAGATGTCGTGCCGATTCTTTGCAGACTTCTAAGGAAGTAGAGATGCTGCCAGGCTTTCTTCGTAATTATAGTCACGAGTTGCCATTTATCCATATATGAACGCTCATGAGTGCAGACAGACGAGACAGCGTTTCTACGGAGACAAAGCGAGAAGACGCGTTGCCAACACTCACACCCAGTGAGCAGACACAAGATCATAACGACGTAATAACAGTCTCGACATCCACCTTCCCAATCCATATTCCCCCCGCCCACCGCCCTACCCCGGTGACGCCGTAGCTGCAAGCATACGTCATCACACCCACATAGAACAGCAGTAAAAATACAACAACGCGGGATTGATATAGTTTAGTACCGGACAGCCCAGCCTACCGATATCATTTCTCCACGGTCCCCGAACACCTGCTGGGAGACACCGCGGCATTGTGGAGCAGTTCTCCTCCCGACCACCGACAGTGTCCAAAGAGTGAATCGGTGATCCAGAAGTTTGAGGAATCGATGATCATACCCAACAGACACACACAGAGAGCACACACAACAGCACAGTCACGTAATAAAAATCCCGAAGCCCACTTCCCCTCTCGAACACCACCACTTAACCCCGACGAGGGGTTGAAAGACTAGGGTTACAGAGAAAGAAACGGAGGAATGGGGAGAATCGGAGGTGAAAAGAAGTCTGATGTGAGAGAGCGACCGACGCAGGCATAGTGGGGAATATGGGAAAGCCTGGTAGAACAGACATGGGTGAGAAGAGACTTTGGATAGAGTAAGACCAAGGGGGTGGAGACACTAGTGGGAAGGGAGACTGGGAGAGAGAGACGCGGGGACCGAGAGTCGGACACGAGAATTAGACTGGGAAGAATTTGTTTCGGAGAGATTGTGGGAGAGACGGAGTAGTCAGGGAGAGAGTGACTGGGAGCAGCGAGAGAGAGAGAGAGAGAGAGAGAGAGACTGGAGAGACGGAGGGTATGAGGATGGAGAACATCCGGAAGAGAGTGACTGGGTGACTGAAGTGCTGAAGAGAGTGAGACCGGGGCGGGGTGCTGCGACAAGAAAGAGAATGATGGGGTAGAGTGAAAAGCCATGAGAAGATTGAGAGGGACCTTGGATGCGGCGAGTGGACATGGTGAACGAACACATCGGGGCGGGTAGAGCTCGTAGATGTGGATAACATTTGGAGAGAAGAGGAGGAGAGTGAAGAGGTAAAGGCATCTCAGAGAGAAGCCATTTTTTGTAACTAATCGGGGAAAAAAGGCTAGACTGCGCAGGCTCATGACGTAGCACGCAAAAGGTTTAAAATAAAACCGCCATATACAGCGGCCATCGTCAGAGTGGACTGAGGCAGAGTGAGGTGGTTTTTCTCAACAGACTTCGGCGTGAACAGGCAGAACGAGGGTAGGTTCCCGTGAGTTTTGTTTTGTTTTGCGAGGATGAGTCTTTCTAGCATGTGGCCCGAGGCAGAATCAATACATCGGTGCTGTTGGCAATGATTACGTTTCTCTAGAAATTTTCACTTGCTCCAGAGTGAAAGCACAACCTCCATCGTTTTCTGGTTCTGTCGGCGTCGTCGCGTTTGGATCAGTTTATTGTGAGATTACAAACTCAAGTGGTTAAGCCTTTGGTCTGGTGATCTGAAGGTCGATAGTTCGAGCCTCAGCTGAGGCAGCGTGTTGTGTTCTTGAGCAAGGGACTTAACCACTCTGCGAGGACACCGGTGCCAAGCTGTATCGGCCCTAGTGCCCTTCCCTTGGACAACATCGGTGGCGTGGACAGTGGAGAATTGCAACATGGGCAGCTGCCAGTCTTCCATACACCTTGCCCAGGCCTGCGCCCTGGAAACCTTCCAAGGCACAAATCATGGCCTCACCAGACTAACGGATGCCTATTAAACATCTCAAACGACAGCTCACGGCCAGGATCGCTGTGTGTTTATTGACAGCAGACGGAAGGGGGCCGTGAGCTCCGATGAAATATTATGCATTTGGAGTATATTATTTTCTTTTGAACTCTGGACATTCTCTTTCTCCAGATTTAACTGTGCCCCAGCTGTCAGGAACGGGCTTCAAGGTCAGTCTCTTTGTGAAGAGGCAATGTTCAACAGCTGTCCCCATTTTGGCCATTGCAGTAATGGGGAGCAACTGTGCCGAGATAACTATCTCCCATGAATAACAACCGGTCAAGATAAGGACGCCCGTCTCCTTCAGCTTCTCGCTCACTTACTGGAAACGAGTTACCATGGCTCAGCAGCCGTCATCTGAAATTATGGCCATTTCCCTCTGTCGAATTTAACTGGCGTCCTATTCTCTTTAGACACACACCAACAGGGTTCGCCCTTACTTTACAAATACATGTACCGTTCATAGAGTGATGAAAAACAAACACATGAGATCTATTTGGTTTCTGTGTGCTGCTGGTATAGTGAATTAACAACAGGACATGTTATCAGAGCTTTTCGGCCATTCTCCATGATCACAGCTGGACTGTTCAACTCATCAGATTAGCTTCCTCTATCTCTACTTTTTTGGGATTTCCTGGATCAGCAAATGATGGTATTGAAATGGTAGTAAAACTAGAAATACTGCCGAGACCAGTGGGCTTATTGAAATACCATAACAGTCCAGTACAGTTCTTGCTCCTACCTGGGTACTGGACTCCTGAGTCTGGTTTCAGTGAATCCGAGCATCTGAATTTCATGTAAGTGAACACACCCTGAACGCTGAGCATTGGATTTGGACGGGGTACAGCCGCGGTAAACTCAGTGGCCATATCATTAAGTACAAGATGTAGATAACAATTGAGTGTAGACGTCCATAATTATAAGAACTGCCAGTGAGATTTACTGCAGGATTTTTTTTTAAATTTGAATATCACTGCAAGATAGATATACACCGTCTTTGCTCACAAAATTACACAGAATAAAAATAAAATTATCTGCTCTTTTCAGCCTTAACATCCCGTCTGTTACAGGGAAGTGCGATACTCTGCCATGTTCAAATGTATGTGTTCTTCGCGATTGGTATGCATAGATTCCAAGGACCTTATGTTCCCTTAAGATTTACCCACCCTTATCATCACAACAATGTTTAGTTCACCATCTTGTCTACGTCATCCATAAATAGATCCAGATCACATTCAAGATAACACACGAGATGGGGGTGATTGGTTTGTCTAATTCGGAAATAAACTCGGTGGTATTTTACGAAGTGCACCTGGACACCAGCTCTTTAATGCTGATCAACAAATCACGTGGCACCAGCCCATTCACTTTAATAAAAACATGCAGAAATGGTCAGGAGTTCCAGCTGCTCTTCAGAACAAACATCAGATTGGGGAAGAATGTCATCTCAGTGACTTTGACAGTGGAATGATTGTTGGTTCCAGACGGATTATTGTGATTATCTCTGTGTTTGTTACGCACAACTGTCTCGATTGGCAGAGAATGGTGCGAAATTCTAACAGACAAACATCCAGTGTCAGTCCTGGATGGGAGAATGTCGTGTGTATGAAAGAACCGGATGAGAATGGCCAGACTGATTCAAGCTGCCGGGAAGGCGATAGGCAGTCTAATAAGAACAGGTAGCAACAGGGAAAACGGCCAGTGAGTGAGTGGACCAGTGAAGGAGTGGAGCTTTGAGGCTTTGACTCGAGAGGCTTCGACGAGTAGAGGCGGAGGACGAGCTTGTCACCTTGCAGCTAATTTGAATACATCCAGCTTGCTCTCTGCGGACAGCATGAGACCTGATAATCGAGACCAAGCTGTCACGTGACACCTTGTTAAAGGCTTTGCTGAAATCCAGTGTGCCTCGTATACGTGAAAATAACTTTGAATTTCCACCTATGTTTAATGCTACGTTCACAGGTTCCGACATCGTAATTAGTAGAAAAGTACTTGACGAGGCCAAGGTATGTAAATGTAAATTACGGGTTGCCATTTGCCAGTGAGGACTGAATAAAATGCAGGATTGGAATAGCTTGCTTTATAAAAGGTCCGTTCTCAGCAGAGGTCCACACGACAATATATTCGAGGGTAAGTATGTCAGTGCAGATTGCAAGAGTCAGAGGAATCAATGGCATGTTGCTGCAGTTCATGGCAATTCTACATTTATACAATCACAACAGCATGACCCATACAGAGAGGAAATTGTCAACGTATTTTGAGATGACTATGACGAAACGTGAAACGTCACATCTGACCAAAGGCTACTTCAGATGGTGCAAGACCTTCAAATGAGCGAACACTGAGGGTATGTGAGTGACGTTAAAGATCTGGGCTTCTGAAAGCACATTGCCAGACCTGCAGTGATTACAACTGGGTCACACAGAGGCATAACTGGTATTTCCGGGCACATTCAGTCCATTCTGCCTATTCCTTACCTTCCTTTTTCCAGATATGTAATGTGTAAGGGGCCAGAGTTTCGAGTAAATGAGACTCACCGAACTTTCTCCGGACTGAACCAATGGAAACTCTGAGTCAGAGGTCTCTCTCCAGTTGTTGCTCTCACTGTTCGCTGATCCCTCGTTATCAGTCGTGGTTGGCTTACAGTTGCGGACTTTTCTTCCAATAAATCTCTCACCGCAGGTCTAACTTTAACCAGAGAGATAATGGAGCACATTAACAATACGAAGGAAAACAAAATATTTCTGTTCAATCTTCCAAAATGCATATCTAACTGAAATTTAAATGCTGAGGTCAAATAAAAGGATCTCAGTGAACAAATCTGTAATAGTCTCTCACACGTCACACATCCTGATACGGGATATGAAGGACTCATCATTCTGTCATGGTAAGACATAAGATATGGGAGCAGAATGAAGTGATTCGGTCCATCGAGTCTGCTGCAACATCAATCACGGCTGATTCTTTTTCTCCCCAATGCCACATTCCTGACTTCCTCTCATTACATCTGATGCTGCATAGTATCAAATTCCACAGATTAGCCAAACTTTGACAGAGTTTTTTTTTTCTTATCTCCGTTTTAAAGGGAAGCACCTTTATGCTGAGACTGTGCTGTCAGATCCTGGACTCTCCGTATCAAGGAAACATCCTCTCCATGTCTACTGTCACCAGGATCTTCAGCATTCGGTTGGTTTACTTAACCATACATCCCTCCACCACCGTCACTCTGAACTCCACTGAGCACAGGTCCAGAGCCAGCAAGTGCTGCTCATTCACAAATCCTGTAATTCCCATTCTTGTGTCTTGTTGCGAAACACTTTACTGAACACATTTCCAGAAAATAAAACGGCAAATTGATACCAGGATAATTTCAAACATGGGAATATCTGCTGATAATGGAAATCCAAGCAACACACACAAAACTCTTGAGGAACTCAGCAGGCCAGGCAGCATCTATGCAAAAGAGTATATCTGGCGTTTCGGGCCGGTCCTGATGAAGGGTCTCGGCCAGAAACGTTGACTGTACCCTTTCCCATAGACATTGCCCAGCCAGCTGATTACCTCCAGCATTTTGCGTTGTGTGATCGGGATATTTTAATGTGATAAGCTGTGATCGCTCTACAGCTCTACAAACTATCAACAAAGCGAGAGCCTTTGCGCAGGTCCATTTCCAGAAAACTTAAACCCATCCAAGGTGAATCTAATAAATAGAAACAGGGAATATTAGAAACGCTCAGCAAGTAAGGAGCAGCCGTCAGTAGAGAAGCAAAGTTCAGTTTCAGAATATTTCGTTAAAAAATTCAAACATTTTTAATTTTTTTAGCGCAGATCTCCAGCATCTTGAGTTTCCGTTTGACTTCCACTGCCTGACGGACAAGTGACATTGAGGGGGAATTTCCACGCAGGGTTTGCACACTGAACCACAGGATCCAATTCTCCTGTTGTAAAAATGGAACAGTGCATTCAATCGCCGTCTCTCTCGATGAAGGAAGGAATGGGAATGCATTCCCTCCTCAGATTACAATCAGTGCTTCCAAAGAAATCTCGGAAAAAAAAAACATATGAGCCCAGAGCACATGCAGCATTTCCTCAGAACATCGTAAACCCGGGTGGATGAACACAGGGTCCACTTTAATTGGGTCGAAAACAGTCATAGCCCTGGACCAACCTCACAGGGAAACATCTGAATCCGTCAAATACCCACCACAGATTCCTTGCACAATATCTCACACCGAGTGGTGTAGTCAGTAATTTGCCCCAACCAATGTCCAGGAGGAACATCCAGCCCCATCTGTAGCAGTTCATGCATGAGCCAAATCTCAATCTCTGACTGCTCCGTATTTCCGAAATCCCCTTCGCAGGATTATGGTCCAAGCAAAAGCTCTTCCCGGACTCTGTGCTGCCGGTGACAAGCTGCATAGTTACAGTGGGGAGGATGCGTTTCACATAGTCTCCAGCAGCTAAATTCAACAGATATTATCATTATCTTTTTCTTAAATGAGATATTGCCCGGCACAATCGTCCGCCACATATCCAGCCGGATAAAAGGAATAACACCAATAGTTGGAAATCAACTCCAAGTCACTCACCATTCTGACTTGGTAACATAACACCGTTCCTGCATTTTCGCTGGGTCGGAATCATGAAATTCCCTCCTTAACAGCACTTTAAGTATCCCTACACACCAGAGTTTGCAGCGGTTCAAGATGGCAGCTATTAACCAAATTCTCAAGGGTAACTGGGGTTGGCTGACAGAGATGTCAACGGCCACATCCCGTAACTGAATAAAGAAACGATGCATTCAATATGAAATCGAAATTAAAAGGCTGGAAAATCGGTACATCTGATTGGATGTGTGGAGAGAGAAACTATGGAAGAGCCAGTATCAGAACAGTGACTGTCCAAGATGCTGTCCAATCTATTGAACGATTAATTGCGCAATTTCGCCCAAATCTTATCCTTTCTCACACGTATAATATAAAATATAACAATTACAGCACGAAAACAGGTCATCTTGGCCCTTCGAGTCCGTGCCGAACGCTTACTCTCAACAGTCCCACTGACCTGCACTCAGCCAATAACCCTCCATTCCTTTCCTGCTGTTATACATATCCAATTTTACTGTAAATGACAATATCGAACCCGGCTCTACCAGTTCTACTGGAAGCTGGTTCTACACAGCTACCAACCTGAGTAAAGAAGTTCCCCCTCGTTTTACCCCTAAACCTTTGCCCCCTAACTATCAACTCATGTCCCCTTGTTTGAATCTCCCCTAATCTCAATGGGAAAAAGCCAATCGAAGTCAACTATATCTATACCTCTCATAACTTTAAATACCTCTATCAGGTCCCCCACTCAACCTTCTACGTTGCGAAGGATAAAGACCTTTCTTGTTCAACCTTTCCCTGTAACTTAGGTGCTGAAACCTAAGTAACATTCTAGTAAATCTTCTCTGTACTCTCTCTATTTTGTTGACATCTTTCCTGTAATTCGGTGACCAGAGCTGTACACAATACTCCAAATTTGTCCTTACAAGTGTCTTGTACAATTTCAATATTACATCCCAACTCCTATAATTAGTAATCTAATTTATCAGGACCAGCATACCAAAAGTTTTCTTCACCAACCTATCCACGTGAGATTCCACCTTCAGGGAACTATGCACTATTATTCCTAGATCATTGTTCTACTGCATTCTTCAATGCCCTAACATTTACCACGTATGTCCTATTTTGATGAATCCTACCAACATGTAGCAACTCACAGTTATCAGCAGTAAACCCCATCCGCCATCTTCCAGCACACTCTTCCAGCTGAGCTAAATCTCTCTGCAAGTTTCGAAAACCTGCTTCATTATCAACAACGCCCCCTATCTTGTTATCATCTGCATACTTACTAATCCAATTTACCACCTCATCATACAGATCATTAATGTACATGACAAACAACATTGTACAAAATACAGATTTCTGAGGCACACCACTAGTCACCGGCCTCCAACCTGGCAAACAGTTACCCACCATTCCTCGCTGACATATCTCATCCAGCCATTGAACCTTTCGAACTAACCTTCCATGTGGAACCTTGTCAAAGGCCTTACTGAAGTCCATATAGACAACATCTACAGCTTTACCCTCGTCAACTTTCCTAGTAAGCGCTTCAAAAAATTCAATGATATTTCAACATGACCTTCCACGCACTACTCCCTGTTGACCGGTCCTAATCAGACCCTGTCTATGCAGCTTATTATATTTACGATCTCTAAGAATACTTTCCATCAATTTACCCACCACTGACGGCAAACATACAGGGGTAGAGTTGCTACGTTTACTCTTATAACCCTATTTAAATAATGCAACACCATGAGCAGTACGCCAATCCTCGTTTCTAATGACATTTGAAATATTTCTGTCAGAGCCCATGCTATTTCTACAGTAACTCCCCTCAAGGTTCTAGTGAACACCCTGTCATGTCCCGGGGACTTACCCTCTTTTATACTCCTTAAAACTGCCAGTACTTCATCTTCTTTAATCATCATAGTTTCCATAACTTCCCTACCTGATTCCCTTACGTTACACAATTCAATATCCTTCTATTTAGTGAATACCGAAGAAAAGAAATATTTGAAAATCACCCCCATCTCATTCGGCACCACACATAGCAGTCCCCTCTGATTCTCTAAGGGACCAATTTAATCCCTCACTATCCTTTTGCTATTAATATAATTGCAGAAACCCTTTGGATTTATTTTCACCTTACTTGCCAAAGCAACCTCATATCTTCTTTTAGCTTCTCTAATTTCTTTCTTAAGATTCTTTTTACATTCATTATATTCCTCGGGCACCTCACTTATTCCCTGCAGCCTATATTTATTGTAGATCTCCCTCTTTTTCCGAACCAAGTTTCCAACATCCCTTGAAAATCATGGCTCTATCAAACTTTTAACCCTTCCTTTCAACCTAACAGGAACATAAAAATTCGGTACCCTCAACGTTTTACCATTAAATGACCTCCATTTCTCTATTACAACCATCCCATAAAACAAGTTGTCCCAATCGATTCCTTCTGAATCCTTTCCCTTCTCCCCAAAGTTAGCCTTTCTCCAATCAAAAATCTCAACCCTTGTTCCAGTCCAATGCCTCTCCATAATTATATTGAAACGAATGGAATTGTAATGACTGAAAAATATATCCTGCATACATTTTACAAACTCCAAACCATCCAGCCCGTTTACAGAATGGGATTCCCAGTCTCTCTGTGGAAAATTAAAATCACCCACAATCACAAACCCGAGTTTCCTACAAATATCTGCTGTCTCCATACTGATATGCTCCTCCAATTCTCTCTCCCCATTAGGTGATCTTTGGTACACCCCTATAAGTGTTACAAAACCTTTCCTATTCTTCAATTCCACCCAAATAGACTCCCTAGACGAGCCATCTAATCTATCCTGCCAGACCGACTCTGTAATATTTTATCGGACAAGCAATGCAACACCTCCTCCTCTTGTCCCTCCGATTCTATCACACCTGAAGCAACGAAACCCAGGAATATTTAGTTTCAAATCACACCCCTCCTGCAGCCTTGTTTCACTAATAGCTACAACATCATATTTCCAGGTTTCACTCCATGCTCGAAGCTCTTCCATCTCTCTTACAATTCTCCTACCATTATAGTAGTTGCATTTATGATACTCTCCAAATCTTACTCTCTTTTTATCACTAACGGTGCAAACAACTTTACTGTCTTCTTTTTTCTTCCATCTCCTATACAATCTGTTCCTACGTTCTGGTTCCCCTCGCCCCTTGTATCTAGTTTAAATCCACTGGAGCCTGTCTAGAAAACCGACCTGCAAAAATATATGTCCGCCTCCACTTCAGATGTAAATTGTCCCGCCGGAACAGGTCCCACCTTCCCTGGAAAACTACCTAATTATCTACAAATCTGAAGCCCTCCCTCCTCCACCATATATTCAGCCACGTGTTCATCTGCGCTATCTTATTATTTTTAATCCCGCCTGCACGTGGCACTGGTAGCAAACCTGTGTTTGCAGTTCTGGAGGTCCTGTCCTTTAACGTCGCCAAAAAACTTAAACTCACCTTTCAGGACATCCTCACTCTTCCTACCCACGTCATTGGTCCCTACATGGACCACGACATCCGGCTGCTCCCCCGCCCTATTGCGAATACTAAGGACTCGATCTGAGATATCGTGGACCCTGGCACCAGGGAGGCAACAGACCATCCAGGATTATCGATCTCATCCACAGATACTCCTATCTGTCCCCCGAACTATCGAATCCCCTATGACTTCTGCTCTGCTCTCTCATGGGAAGGTACGACATCCAGTGTTCTGAAAAGATAGTAAAAGTGATTATCGGTGCATAAATCGTGATCGTTCGAGAAAGGGTAATGAAAGGCTCTTAAATTTATAGCAGTTCGACCTTCTAGATATTCGCTGCTCAAAATTAGTTCTGTATTGTTCAGCACTTGAACTTCATTGCCGCACAGTGCACTCCCTTGGACAGGGCGAATCTTTTATTTTATTTTTATTCTTTTGAGTTATTCATTTCTATTTCCTGGATACAGAGATGCTCCCGCTAAAACAGTTTTGTCCACTCTATTGACTTTTTACCTCTCTTTTAAATCCGTGTTTTTAAATCAAAGCAAGTGTCAGAGAGTGAAGAAGTAAAGATATCTCGGACAGAAACTATTTTTCCTAATTGATTGGGGAAAAGAGGCTAGACAGCGCAGGCTCGTGACGTAGCACGCCTACGGTTTAAAATGAAGACCGCCACATACAGCGGCCATCGGCAGACTGAACTGAGTCAGAGTGAGACGGTTTTGGCTCAACAGGCATCGGCGTGAACAGGCAGAGGCGATAGTAGTTTCGAGTAAGTTTTGTTTTCTTTTGCGTGAATGAGTCTTTCTAACATGTGGCTCGAGACAGAATCAATTCAGCAGTGCTGTTGGCAATGATTACGTTTCTCTAGAAAGTTTCACTTGCTCCTGAGAGATGGCACAACCTGCAAAGAGTTCCGGTTCTATCGGCGTCGTCGCTTTTGGACCAGTTTATTGTGAGATTACAAACTCAGGTGGTTAAGGCGTTCATCCAGTGATCTGAAGATCACTGGTTCGAGCCTCAGCTAAGGCGGCGTGCTGTGTCCTTGAGCAAGGCACTTAACCACACATTGCTCTGCCACGACACCGGTGCCAAGCTGCTTGGTTCCAGTGCCCTTCCCTTGGACAACATCGGTGGCGTGGACAGGGGAGATTGGCAGCATGGGCAGCTGCCAGTCTTCCATACAACCTTGCCCAGACGTGCGCCCTGGAAACCTTCCAAGGCACAAATCCTAGTCTCACGAGACTAACGGGTGCCTATTAAACAACTCAAACGACAGTTCAGTGCCGAGATCGCTTTGAGTTTATTTGACATTGACAGCAGACGGAAGGGAGCAGTGACCTCCGATGAAATATTATGCCTGTGAAGTACTTTTTTCTGAAGTCTGGTCATTTACTTTGTCCAGATTTAACCATGTCCCCATTAACTTTAGCCGCACTGATTTCAAGCTTAGCCTGCTTATAAAGAACCAATTTTAAGTGTTGCCCGCGTTTGGACCAGTACGGTAATGGGCCGATTGGGCAGCAACTGTGACGAGATAAGCATAGCTGCATAGAGATTACAACCGGTCAAAGTCGACAGCAAGATAAGGACGCCCATCTCCTTCAGTTTAATTTTCTCTTACTGGAAACTGGTTACAACATCACCGGAGTAATCATATGAAATAGTGATCATTTCCCGCTGGCGAATTTGCCCGACATCGCCTTTACTTTACCAATAGATGTAACGTTGCTCGTCAGAAAACGATGGGAAAAAAAAAAACACCAAACATTAAATTCACTGGGTCCCTTATTTGTCCGTGTGCGCTGCAGCAATGTTGAATAATTAACAGGGCTTTCCACCATTTCCCCCCACTATGTTCCATCTCAGTGACACCGCCTACAATAATTTACTCCCTTGACTCTGAAGGCTCAGTGTTTTGCGGAATTAAACAGATTGGGATAAAAAAAAACTCTGCTTCTATTTTCCTTACAAAAGAGTTCAACATTATAAAATTAACTTCATCTGTTCTCACCAGTTTCAGCTTCCTCTAAAGCAGCAAATGGTAGTATTGAAATGGTAGCAATGCAAGAAATACATGCGGTGACAAGGGGGCTTATTAAAATACCATAAAACAGCCCAGTACATCTCTTGCTCCTACCTGGTGCTGGACTCCTGAGTCTGTTTTCAGCAAATCCAAGTATCTGAATTTTATTGGCCCTAACAGTAAGTGAACACACCCTAAGCAACGTTCAGTTGATAACACGCTCATAAAGCTGAACTTCACCCTATTCAGCGCGGAACGCCACACCCTGTTCCACAACAATTGTAGTGAAAAACGCAAAGACTCATTTTGCTTGAATGAGCCTTTCAATGATGATATTGATATGGTAGAAATATTAAAAATACTGCCGTTACAAGAGGGCTTATTAGAACACCATAACACTGCCGTGTACAGTCCATGTTCCTACCTGATGCAGAACTCCTAGGTCTGGTTTCAGGGAATCCGAGTATCTGAACTTTATTGTCCCTAACAGTAAGTAAACACACCCTGAGAAAATTTCAGTTGATAACACGCTCATAAACCTGAACGTTACCCTATTCAGCATGTTACACCATACCTTTTTGCACAACGCTTGTGTTAAACCACACAAAGACTCACCTTGGTTCAATGCATGTTTATAACTTGCGGTCCGAACCAGAATTGATACTTCACTGCGCGAAATTTTACCACCTGCAGAGAGGAATCATGAACCGCATCCTGGTTCCGTTCCGTTGGTGACGTCGCTTTGAGGTATTGTTCACCTTGGGAGCAGTTTATTGTCACATCATAAACTCCAGCAACAGCTGAGGGCAAAGATCGCTGCGGGTTTATTTCACAGAGACAGGAGAAGGAAAGGCGCTCTCTGTTGAACAGTGGACATCCCCTTTCTGCAGATTTAACTGTGCCCCCGTAGCCTGGATTTGAACTGAATTTAAGTTGGCCTATTAAAGAGCCCTCTTTAACAGTCGTCCACAGTTGTAACATTTGGGTAATGGGCAACCCGGGAGCGGCTGTGCCAGGGTTACCATTTCCCAGTCAAAATCGACAGCAAGATAAGAACGCCCTACTCCTTCAGTTTATTGCTCACTTACTGGAAACAAATTGCAGGATGATAGCGCCAATTGAAAGAAAGCTCTGTTTCTCTTGTCCTTTGAGGAAGCGAATTACAAAGGCACACTAGTTCCACCACAGAAAAATCACCTCATCTATCTTCCTCTGTTTCACCTACCCCGACAGCAGCAAACGTGTTCTCCACATTCCTGTCAAGCTCCGCGTGATGTGCAATGTCCCGAGCAAGGGGTCAGTTCATTTATCTAAAATAATAATTTAGTCCATTTCCCACTGGTGAATTGGCCTGAAATCTCATTTACTTTACACATACGTCAATCGTTTATCATCAGTGAGTTATGGAATAACTCGAAACATTAAATTCTCTGGGTCTCTCATTTGGCGCAGTCTGGCATATTTAATTAGTAGCAGATATTCTCTATTTCCATTTGAATGAGTAACAAGCAGGACAGAGAGAGTCAAGCGGTTGAGTTTGTGTACTTGGATTTTCGAAATTCCTGTGATAAGGTGCTACACATGAGGCTGCTCAACAAGCTACGAGCCCATGGTATTGCAGGAAAGATTCTAGCATTGAAAAATCAGTGCCTGATTGGCTGTAGGTCTGATGGTCTCATGGAAATGCAGCTTCCCTGGAGGTGGAGGAAAGAGGTGGAAGAGGCAGTGGGAAGAGATGGTTTGTCAGATCTGAAAACGATTTGGTTTTACCATAACCAGGCTGAATCGGAAAACCATTGTGAGGGTACTTTAAATGTCAGAAGCAGGGAAGATGTGATCGCATCAGTTGAGGGCAGGGATTGAGTCTCCATCAGACCCTCAGTGAGATGATTCAAGTTACAATGTGCAGCGATGAAAGCACAGTGTTTAGGGCCGGATTTAATCACTGATTCTGACACAGTGAGAGGCATAGTTTTACTGTAAGGAAGCAACATTAATGGAAGAAGACAAAGAAACTTTATCAATTGCCAGTCGCTTAGCTGAAGCGTCCAGTCTGTATAACCATACAACCATATAACAATCACAGCACGGAAACAGGCCATCTCGGCCCTCCTAGTCCGTGCCGAACTCTTAATCTCACCTAGTCCCACCTGTCCGCACAGCCCATAACCCTCCACTCCTTTCCTGTCCATATACCTATCCAATTTTACCTTAAATGACACAACTGAACTGGCCTCTACTACTTCTACAGGAAGCTCATTCCACACAGCTATCACTATCTGAGTAAAGAAATACCCCTCGTGTTTCCCTTAAACTTCTGCTCCTAACTCTCAAATCATGTCGTCTCTTTTGAATCTCCCCTACTCTCAATGGAAACAGCCTATTCAAGTCAACTCTATCTATCCCTCTCAAAATTTTAAATACCTCGATCAAATCCCCCCTCAACACTCTACGCTCCAGTGAATAGAGACCTAACTTGTTCAACCTTTCCCTGTAACTTAATTGCTGAAACCCAGGTAACATCCTAGTAAATCGTCTCTGCACTCTCTCTAATTTATTGATATCTTTCCTATAATTCGGTGACCAGAACTGCACGCAATATTCTAAATTTGGACTTACCAGTGCTTTGTACAATTTTAACATTACATCCCAACTTCTGTACTCAATGCTCTGATTTATAAAGGCCAGCGTTCCAAAAACCTTCTTCACCACCCTATCTACATGAGACTCCACCTTCAGGGAACTATGTACTGTTATTCCTAGATCTCTCTGTTCCACTGCGTTCCTCAATGCCCTACCATTTACCCTGTATGTTCTATTTGGATTATTCCTGCCAAAATGTAGAACCTCACACTTCTCAGCATTAAACTCCATCAGCCAACGTTCAGCCCATTCTTCTAAGAGGCATAAATCTCTCTGCAAGCTTTGAAAACCCACCTCATTATCCACAACACCTCCTACATTAGTATCATCGGCATACTTACTAATCCAATTTACCACCCCTTCATCCAGATCATTTATGTATATTACAAACAACATAGGGCCCAAAACACATCCCTGAGGCACCCCGCTAGTCACCGGCCTCCATCCCGATAAACAATTATCCACCACAACTCTCTGGCATCTCCCATCTAGCGACTGTTGAATCCATTTTATTACTCCAGCATTAATACCTAACGACTGAACCTTCTTAACTAACCTTCCATGTGGAACTTTGTCAAAGGCTTTGCTGAATTCCATATAGACTACATCCACTGCCTTACCCTCGTCAACATTCCTCGTAACTTCTTCAAAATATTCAATAAGTTTTGTATGTTACCTTAACAGAAACAGATACTCGCAGTGGTGACAAAGGGGTTTCGTCTGGTTACTTTTAAATTGGAGAGCAGTGTGGGGTTTTGAAATCAATGCCTTGTGGTGCCACGATCTTTAAATTAGTGGAGTGATGGATCAGACAGCACTGAAACAGACCTTTGGCCGGCCATACCTGTACTGACCATCCACCCACTGTCTGCACTGGTCCCCTTTATCAGTACTTGGTTCATAGCAGACTGTATCTCGGCAGTTTCAATGCTCACCAGGATTATTCCCTAGATCATATCTTGAATTACGGATCAACATGAGGTACTCGCCAGTTCTCCCGGAGTTTGCTTGTGGCTAGGCAGGACACAAGCATATTGGTCAAGGCCCCAATATAGTGGCCTTGCCTCTCTCGGTAACTCATCAGGGCCTGGAGACACATACGCCTTAATGCATTTTAAGAGACCCAACGCTGTCTCCTCCTTTACTTCAAAATACCCGAGCATACGAGTACTCTCGGCATTGATCTCCATATCCTCCCTAACTACCGATGTAAGTTACTCATTAAGGGCATCACACACATCCCGGAGGGCTCTGTTTGATTCGACATTCCTAAGCTTTACATACTTTTCCTTTTCCTGCTTGACTAAGCTCATCACTTCTCTCCACATTTAAGGTTCTCTTACGCTGCCAATCTCGTCATTTCTTCACACAGGAATGCCGCTGCTCTATACTCCGTGCCAATGGACTCTAAACACCCTCCACATGTCAGATGTGGACTTGCCAGAAACAGTTGTCTCCCATTAACTCTCCATAGTTCTTGCTTATTGAATTCGTAATTTACCCTGATCCAATTCTTTACTCTCCCACAAAGTCTACACTTTCCTTCACTATAGCTCTCTTAAACTTAAGGAGTTCTGCCCTAACCATTCACCCACCAAATGGTCGGGTATCTCGCTAGCATAATTACCCAACACCAGTTTCAGTACAGCTCCTGCTTTTATTAGACTATCTACATACTGATTTAAGATGTCATCCTAGATAGCAAAACTAGTTGAAGCTCGAAAACCGGGGAGCTTTTAATAATCAAAACAAGACTATTTTAAAAGGAATAAGCTGAAAAGGTGAAATATGAAGGCAAGCTAGCTAATAATATAAAATAAGATAGCAAAATAAAGTATCATAAAGAAGCACAGTGATGCATCATATTCAAATGTGATTAATATGCATAGAATCTAACATGGTCCGTTCTCCGTTTTCCCACTAATTACTATTCTTGCCGCTGTGTGGATCAGCCATTCATCTGAGCCGGAAATTCTCACACGGCCTGAAGAAAGCGCTGCATCTCTGATCTGATCCCTTTTGTAATGCGCATCTATAAATATTTAGAATGGACTGACAAAAAACAAATTCATTTGTCTTCATCTATTAATGGAAGGATGTGATAAATTATAGAGCAACGAAGAAAAATCTCTCAGATTTCATGAACTGTTTTCCAGCTGAATGTTAATCCATCTGCGCTGCAACAAAGGCTCGGTGACGCGAGCATTTTAATTACAGCGCAGCCGCACACTGGCACAGCTCAGACGGAACAGTGTCAGCCTCTCTCTCCAGGTTACCCCAAACTGCCTTGTCAGCGACAACCTGGTGTTAGAGACATGAAAATCGCAAAAATCAGCACCAAATCTCACCCATATTCTAGATGCTAAATGCACTGAATGGCCGTGTTATTAGACACAGCCGCTCATTAATGGGAATCTGTTAATCGCGTGGCAGCAACTCAGAGGATAAAACATGAAGATATGGTCAAGAGGTTCAGTTGTTGTTCAGGCCAAACATCCGAATCTGGAATAAATGTGATCTAAGTGTCCTTAACCGTGGAATGACCGCTGGCGCCAGACAGGGTAGCATGAGCATTACGGAAACTGATCATCTCCTTGGAAATTCACGCACAATTCGCTCGGTTTACAGTGAATGGTGCGAAGACAAAACGAAAGAAAATCCAATGAGTAGCAGTTCTGAGGGTGAAAACGCCTTGTTAATGGGAGACATCAAGGAGATTGAATAAACTGATTAAATCCGACAGGATGGCGACAGTAACATAAATAGCCTTGCGCTCCCAAAGCCGGGGTGCGGAAGAGCGTCAGTGAACGCCGAGCATTGGATTTGGACGGGGTACAGCCGCGGTAAACTCCGAACATACACTCAGTGACCATATCATTAGGGACAGGATGCAGATAAAAATTTCCCACTGAGTGTAGTCTTCCATAATTTTTTAACAACTGCCAGTGAGATTTACTACAGGATTTTCATTTTTATTTTAAATATCACTGCCAGATATACACCGTCTGCTCACAAAATTACACAGAATTAAAAAAAAAACGTTTTAGCTGCTGTTTTCAGCCACAACATCCCGTCTGTTGCAGGGAAGTGTGATACTGTGCGATGTTCAAATGCTTGTGTTCTTCGCGATTAGTATGCATAGATTCCACGGATTTTATGTTCCCTTAAGATTAACCCACCCTTGTCACCACGACAATGTTTAGCTCACAATCTTGTCTACGTCATCCGGTTGTGGGAAACAGGGGAATGAATAAATAGATCCAGATCACATTCAAGATAGCACCGAGATGGGGGTGAGTGGGTTGTCCAATTCGGAAATAAACTCCCTGGTAATTTTACGAAGTGCAGCTGTACACCAGCTGGTTAATGCTGATCAACAAATCACGTGGCACCAGCCCAGTCACTTTAATAAAAACATGCAGAAATGGTCAGGAGTTCCAGCTGCTCTTCAGAACAAACACCAGATTGGGGAAGAATGTCATCTCAGTGACTTTGACAGTGGAATGATTGTTGGTTCCAGACGGATTATTGTGATTATCACTGGGGTTGTCACGCACAACTGTCTCGATTGGCAGAGAATGGTGCGAAATTCTAACAGACAAACATCCAGTGTCAGTCCTGGATGGGAGAATGTCGTGTGTATGAAAGAACCGGATGAGAATGGCCAGACTGATTCAAGCTGCCGGGAAGGCGATAGGCAGTCTAATAAGCACAGGTAGCAACAGGGAAAGCGGCCAGTGAGGGAGTGGAGCTTTGAGGCTTTGACTCGAGAGGCTTCGACGAGTAGAGGCGGAGGACGAGCTTGTCACCTTGCAGCTAATTTGAATACATCCAGCTTGCTCTCTGCGGACAGCATGAGACCTGATAATCGAGACCAAGCTGTCACGTGACACCTTGTCAAAGGCTTTGCTGAAATCCAGTGTGCCTCGTATACGTGAAAATAACTTTGAATTTCCACCTATGTTTAATGTTACGTTCACAGGTTCCGACATCGTAATTAGTAGAAAAGTACTTGACGAGGCCAAGGTATGTAAATGTAAATTACGGGTTGCCATTTGCCAGTGAGGACTGAATAAAATGCAGGATTGGAATATCTTGCTTTAAAAAAGGTCCGTTCTCAGCAGAGGTCCACACGACAATATATTCGAGGGTAAGTATGTCATTGCAGATTGCAAGAGTCAGAGGAATCAATGGCATGTTGCTGCAGTTCATGGCAATTCTACATTTATACAATCACAACAGCATGACCCATACAGAGAGGAAATTGTCAACGTATTTTGAGATGACTATGACGAAATGTGAAACGTCACACCTGACCAAAAGCTACTTCAGATGGTGCAAGACCTTCAAATGAGCAAACACTGTGGGTATGTGAGTGACGTTAAAGAGCTGGGCTTCTGAAAGCACATTGCCAGACCTGCAGTGATTACAACTGGGTCACACAGAGGCATAACTGGTATTTCCGGGCACATTCAGTCCATTCCGCCTATTTCTTACCTTCCTTTTTCCAGATATGTAATGTGTAAGGGGCCAGAGTTTCGAGTAAATGAGACTCACCGAACTTTCTCCGGACTGAACCAATGGAAACTCTGAGTCAGAAGTCTCGCTCCAGTTGATGCTGTCACTGTTCGCTGATCCCTCGTTATCAGTCGTGGTTGGCTTACAGTTGCGGACTTTTCTTCCAATAAATCTCTCACCGCAGGTCTAACTTTAACCAGAGAGATAATGGAGCACATTAACAATACGAAGGAAAACAAAATATTTCTGTTCAATCTTCCAAAGTGCATATCTAACTGAAATTTAAATGCTGAGGTCAAATAAAAGGATCTCAGTGAACAAATCTGTAATAGTCCCTCACACTTCACACATCCTGATACGGGATATGAAGGACTCATCATTCTGTCATGGTAAGACATAAGATATGGGAGCAGAATGAAGTGATTCGGTCCATCGAGTCTGCTTCAACATCAATCACGGCTGATTCTTTTTCTCCCCAATGCCACATTCCTGACTTCCTCTCATTACATCTGATGCTGCATAGTATCAAATTCCACAGATTAGCCAAGCTTTGACAGAGTTTTATTTTTCTTATCTCCGTTTTAAAGGAAAGCATCTTTATTCTGAGACTGTGCTGTCAGATCCTGGACTCTCCGTATCAAGGAAACATCCTCTCCATGTCTACTGTCACCAGGATCTTCAGCATTCGGTTGGTTTACTTAACCATACATCCCTCCACCACCGTCACTCTGAACTCCACTGAGCACAGGTCCAGAGCCAGCAAGTGCTGCTCATTCATAAATCCTGTAATTCCCATTCTTGTGTCTTGTTGCGAAACACTTTACTGAACACATTTCCAGAAAATAAAACGGCAAATTGATACCAGGATAATTTCAAACATGGGAATATCTGCTGATAATGGAAATCCAAGCAACACACACAAAACTCTTGAGGAACTCAGCAGGCCAGGCAGCATCTATGCAAAAGAGTATATCTGGCGTTTCGGGCCAGTCCTGATGAGGGGTCTCGGCCAGAAACGTTGACTGTACCCTTTCCCATAGACACTGCCCAGCTAGCTGAGTACCTCCAGCATTTTGTGTTGTGTGATCGGGATATTTTAATGTGATAAGCTGTGATCGCTATACAGCTCTACAAACTATCAACAAAGCGAGAGCCTTTGCGCAGGTCCATTTCCAGAAAACTTAAACCCTTCCAAGGTGAATCTAATAAATAGAAACAGGGAATATTAGAAACGCTCAGCACGTAAGGAGCAGCCGTCAGTAGAGAAACAAAGTTCAGTTTCAGAATATTTCGTTAAAAAATTCAAACGTTTTTAATTTTTTTAGCGCAGATCTCCAGCATCTTGAGTTTCAGTTTGACTTCCACTGCCTGACGGACAAGTGACATTGAGGGGGAATTTCCACGCAGGGTTTGCACACTGAACCACAGGATCCAATTCTCCTGTTGTAAAAATGGAACAGTGCATTCAATCGCCGTCTCTCTCGATGAAGGAAGGAATGGGAATGCATTCCCTCCACAGATTACCAATCAGTGCTTCCAAAGAAATCTCGGAAAAAAAAAACATATGAGCCCGGAGCACATGCAGCATTTCCTCAGAACATCGTAAACCCGGGTGGATGAACACAGGGTCCACTTTAATTGGGTCGAAAACAGTCATAGCCCTGGACCAACCTCACAGGGAAACATCTGAATCCGTCAAATACCCACCACAGATTCCTTGCACAATATCTCACACCGAGTGGTGTAGTCAGTAATTTGCCCCAACCAATGTCCAGGAGGAACATCCAGCCCCATCTGTAGCAGTTCATGCATGAGCCAAATCTCAATCTCTGACTGCTTCGTATTTCCGAAATCCCCTTCGCAGGATTATGGTCCAAGCACAAGCTCTTCCCGGACTCTGTGCTGCCGGTGACAAGCTGCATAGTTACTGTGGGGAGGATGCGTTTCACATAGTCTCCAGCAGCTAAATTCAACAGATATTATCATTATCTTTTTCTTAAATGAGATATTGCCCGGCACAATCGTCCGCCACATATCCAGCCGGATAAAAGGATTAACACAAATAGTTGGAAATCAACTCCAAGTCACTCACCATTCTGACTTGGTAACATAACACCGTTCCTGCATTTTCGCTGGGTCGGAATCATGAAATTCCCTCCTTAACAGCACTTTAAGTATCCCTACACACCAGAGTTTGCAGCGGTTCAAGATGGCAGCTATTAACCAAATTCTCAAGGGTAACTGGGGTTGGCTGACAGAGATGTCAACGGCCACATCCCGTAACTGAATAAAGAAACGATGTATTCAATATAAAATTTAAATTAAAAGGCTGGAAAATCGGTACATCTGATTGGATGTGTGGAGAGAGAAACTATGGAAGAGCCAGTATCAGAACAGTGACTGTCCAAGATGCTGTCCAATCTATTGAACGATTAATTGCGCAATTTCGCCCAAATCTTATCCTTTCTCACACGTATAATATAAAATATAACAATTACAGCACGGAAACAGGTCATCTTGGCCCTTCGAGTCCGTGCCGAACGCTTACTCTCAACAGTCCCACTGACCTGCATTCAGCCAATAACTCTCCATTCCTTTCCTGCTGTTACACATATCCAATTTTACTTTAAATGACAATATCGAACCCGGGTCTACCAGTTCTACTGGAAGCTGGTTCTACACAGCTACCAACCTGAGTAAAGAAGTTCCCCCTCGTGTTATCCCTAAACCTTTGCCCCCTAACTATCAACTCATGTCCCCTTGTTTGAATCTCCCCTAATCTCAATGGAAAAAAGCCAATCGAAGTCAACTATATCTATACCTCTCATAACTTTAAATACCTCTATCAGGTCCCCCACTCAACCTTCTACGTTGCGAAGGATAAAGACCTATCTTGTTCAACCTTTCCCTGTAACTTAGGTGCTGAAACCTAAGTAACATTCTAGTAAATCTACTCTGTACTCTCTCTATTTTGTTGACATCTTTCCTATAATTCGGTGACCAGAACTGTACACAATACTCCAAATTTGTCCCTACAAGTGTCTTGTACAATTTCAATATTACATCCCAACTCCTATAATTAGTAATCTAATTTATCAGGGCCAGCATACCAAAAGCTTTCTTCACCACCCTATCCACGTGAGATTCCACATTCAGGGAACTATGCACTTTTATTCCTAGATCATTGTTCTACTGCATTCTTCAATGCCCTAACATTTACCACGTATGTCCTATTTTGATGAATCCTACCAACATGTAGCAACTCACAGTTATCAGCAGTAAACCCCATCCGCCATCTTCCAGCACACTCTTCCAGCTGAGCTAAATCTCTCTGCAAGTTTCGAAAACCTGCTTCATTGTCAACAACGCCCCCTATCTTGTTATCATCTGCATACTTACTAATCCAATTTACCACCTCATCATACAGATCATTAATGTATATGACAAACAACATTGTACAAAATACAGATTTCTGAGGCACACCACTAGTCACCGGCCTCCAACCTGGCAAACAGTTACCCACCATTCCTCGCTGACATATCTCATCCAGCCATTGAACCTTCCGAACTAACCTTCCATGTGGAACCTTGTCAACGGCCTTACTGAAGTCCATATAGACAACATCTACAGCTTTATCCACGCCAACTTTCCTAGTAAGCGCTTCAAAAAATTCAATGATATTTCAACATGACCTTCCACGCACTACTCCATGTTGACCGGTCCTAATCAGACCCTGTCTATGCAGCTTATTATATTTACGATCTCTAAGAATACTTTCCATCAATTTACCCACCACTGACGGCAAACATACAGGGTAGAGTTGCTAAGTTTACGCTTATAACCCTATTTAAATAATCCAACACCATGAGCAGTACGCCAATCCTCGTTTCTAATGACATTTGAAATATTTCTGTCAGAGCCCATGCTATTTCTACAGTAACTCCCCTCAAGGTTCTAGTGAAGACCCTGTCATGTCCCGGGGACTTACCCTCTTTTATACTCCTTAAAACTGCCAGTACTTCATCTTCTTTAATCATCATAGTTTCCATAATTTCCCTACCTGATTCCCTTACGTTACACAATTCAATATCCTTCTATTTAGTGAATACCGAAGAAAAGAAATATTTGAAAATCACCCCCATCTCATTCGGCACCACACATAGCAGTCCCCTCTGATTCTCTAAGGGACCAATTTAATCCCTCACTATCCTTTTGCTATTAATATAATTGCAGAAACCCTTTGGATTTATTTTCACCTTACTTGCCAAAGCAACCTCATATCTTCTTTTAGCTTCTCTAATTTCTTTCTTAAGATTCTTTTTACATTCATTATATTCCTCGGGCACCTCACTTACTCCATGCAGCCTATATTTATTGTAGATCTCCCTCTTTTTCCGAACCAAGTTTCCAACATCCCTTGAAAATCATGGCTCTATCAAACTTTTAACCCTTCCTGTCAACCTAACAGGAACATAAAAATTCGGTACCCTCAACGTTTTACCATTAAATGACCTCCATTTCTCTATTACAACCATCCCATAAAACAAGTTGTCCCAATCGATTCCTTCTGAATCCTTTCCCTTCTCCCCAAAGTTAGCCTTTCTCCAATCAAAAATCTCAACCCTTGTTCCAGTCCAATGCCTCTCCACAATTATATTGAAACGAATGGAATTGTAATGACTGAAAAAAATATCTCCTGCATACATTTTACAAACTCCAAACCATCCAGCCCGTTTACAGAATGGGATTCCCAGTCTCTCTGTGGAAAATTAAAATCACCCACAATCACAAACCCGAGTTTCCTACAAATATCTGCTGTCTCCATACTGATATGCTCCTCCAATTCTCTCTCCCCATTAGGTGATCTATGGTACACCCCTATAAGTGTTACAAAACCTTTCCTATTCTTCAATTCCACCCAAATAGACTCCCTAGACGAGCCATCTAATCTATCCTGCCAGACCGACTCTGTAATATTTTATCGGACAAGCAATGCAACACCTCCCCCTCTTGTCCCTCCGATTCTATCACACCTGAAGCAACGAAACCCAGGAATATTTAGTTTCAAATAACACGCCTCCGGCAGCCTTGTTTCACTAATAGCTACAACATCATATTTCCAGGTTTCAATCCATGCTCGAAGCTCTTCCATCTCTCTTACAATTCTCCTACCATTAAAGTAGTTGCATTTATGATACTCTCCACCTCTTACTCTCTTTTTATCACTAACGGTGCAAACAACTTTACTGTCTTCTTTTTTCTTCCATCTCCTATACAATCTGTTCCTACGTTCTGGTACCCCTCGCCCCTTGTATCTAGTTTAAATCCACTGGAGCCTGTCTAGCAAACCGACCTGCAAAAATATATGTCCGCCTCCACTTCAGATGTAAATTGTCCCGCCGGAGCAGGTCCCACCTTCCCTGGAAAACTGCCTAATTATCTACAAATCTGAAGCCCTCCCTCCTCCACCATATATTCAGCCACGTGTTCATCTGCGCTATCTTATTATTTTTAATCCCGCCTGCACGTGGCACTGGTAGCAAACCTGTGTTTGCAGTTCTGGAGGTCCTGTACTTTATCGTCGCCTAAAAACTTAAACTCACCTTTCAGGACATCCTCACTCTTCCTACCCACGTCATTGGTCCCTACATGGACCACGACATCCGGCTGCTCCCCCGCCCTATTGCGAATACTAAGGACTCGATCTGAGATATCGTGGACCCTGGCACCAGGGAGGCAACAGACCATCCAGGATTATCGATCTCATCCACAGATACTCCTATCTGTCCCCCGAACTATCGAATCCCCTATGACTTCTGCTCTGCTCTCTCATGGGAAGGTACGACATCCAGTGTTCTGAAAAGATAGTAAAAGTGATTATCGGTGCATAAATCGTGATCGTTCGAGAAAGGGTAATGAAAGGTTCTTAAATTTATAGTAGTTGGACCTTCTAGATATTCGCTGCTCAAAATTAGTTCTGTATTGTTCAGCACTTGAACTTCATTGCCGCACAGTGCACTCCCTTGGACAGGGCGAATCTTTTATTTTATTTTTATTCTTTTGCGTTATTCATTTCTATTTCCTGGATACAGAGATGCTCCCGCTAAAAAAGTTTTGTCCACTCTATTGACATTTTACCTCTCTTTTAAATCCGTGTTTTTAAATCAAAGCAAGTGTCAGAGAGTGAAGAAGTAAAGATATCTCGGACAGAAACTATTTTTCCTAATTGATTGGGGAAAAGAGGCTAGATAGCGCAGGCTCGTGACGTAGCACGCCTAAGGTTTAAAATGAAGACCGCCACATACAGCGGCCATCGGCAGACTGAACTGAGTCAGAGTGAGACGGTTTTGGCTCAACAGGCATCGGCGTGAACAGGCAGAGGCGAGAGTAATTTCGAGTAAGTTTTGTTTTCTTTTGCGTGAATGAGTCTTTCTAACATGCGGCTCGAGACAGAATCAATTCAGCAGTGCTGTTGGCAATGATAACGTTTCTCTAGAAAGTTTCACTTGCTCCTGAGAGATGGCACAACCTGCAAAGAGTTCCGGTTCTATCGGCGTCGTCGCTTTTGGACCAGTTTATTGTGAGATTACAAGCTCAGGTGGTTAAGGCGTTCATCCAGTGATCTGAAGATCACTGGTTCGAGCCTCAGCTAAGGCGGCGTGCTGTGTCCTTGAGCAAGGCACTTAACCACACATTGCTCTGCCACGACACCGGTGCCAAGCTGCTTGGTTCCAGTGCCCTTCCCTTGGACAACATCGGTGGCGTGGACAGGGGAGATTGGCAGCATGGGCAGCTGCCAGTCTTCCATACAACCTTGCCCAGACCTGCGCCCTGGAAACCTTCCAAGGCACAAATCCTAGTCTCACGAGACTAACGGATGCCTATTAAATAACTCAAACGACAGTTCAGTGCCGGGATCGCTTTGAGTTTATTTGACATTGACAGCAGACGGAAGGGAGCAGTGACCTCCAATGAAATATTATGCCTGTGAAGTACTTTTTTCTGAAGTCTGGTCATTTATTTTGTCCAGATTTAACCATGTCCCCATTAACTTTAGCCGCACTGATTTCAAGCTTAGCCTGCTTATAAAGAACCAATTTTAAGAGTTGCCCGCGTTTGGACCAGTACGGTAATGGGCCGATTGGGCAGCAACTGTGACGAGATAAGCATAGCTGCATAGAGATTACAACCGGTCAAAGTCGACAGCAAGATAAGGACGCCCATCTCCTTCAGTTTAATTTTCTCTTACTGGAAACTGGTTACAACATCACCGGAGTAATCATATGAAATTGTGATCATTTCCCGCTGGCGAATTTGCCCGACATCGCCTTTACTTTACCAATAGACGTAACGTTGCTCGTCAGAAAACGATGGGGGAAAAAAAAACACCAAACATTAAATTCACTGGGTCCCTTATTTGTCCGTGTGCGCTGCAGCAATGTTGAATAGTTAACAGGGCTTTCGCCCCCTCAGTTCTGTTCCACCATTTCCCCTCACTATGTTCCATCTCAGTGACACCGCCTACAATAACTTACTCCCTTGACTCTGAAGGCTCAGTGTTTTGCGGAATTAAACAGAGTGGAATAAAAAAAACTCTGCTTCTATGTTCCTTACAAAAGAGTTCAACATTATAAAATTAACTTCATCTGTTCTCACCAGTTTCAGCTTCCTCTAAAGCAGCAAATGGTAGTATTGAAATGGAAGCAATGCAAGAAATACATGCCGTGACAAGGGGGCTTATTAAAATACCATAACACAGCCCAGTACAGTTCTTGCTCCTACCTGGTGCTGGACTCCTGAGTCTGTTTTCAGCAAATCCAAGTATCTGAATTTTATTGGCCCTAACAGTAAGTGAACACACCCTGAGCAACGTTCAGTTGATAACACGCTCATAAAGCTGAACTTCACCCTATTCAGCGCGTAACGCCACACCCTGTTCCACAACAATTGTAGTGAAAAACGCAAAGACTCATTTTGCTTGAATGAGCCTTTCAATGATGATATTGATATGGTAGAAATATTAAAAATACTGCCGTTACAAGAGGGCTTATTAGAACACCATAACACTGCCGTGTACAGTCCATGTTCCTACCTGATGCAGAACTCCTAGGTCTGGTTTCAGGGAATCCGAGTATCTGAATTTTATTGTCCCTAACAGTAAGTAAACACACCCTGAGCAAATTTCAGTTGATAGCACGCTCATAAACCTGAACGTCACCCTATTCAGCATGTTACACCATACCTTTTTGCACAACGCTTGTGTTAAACCACACAAAGACTCACCTTGGTTCAATGCGTGTTTATAACTTGCGGTCCGAACCAGAATTTATACTTCACTGCGCGAAATTTTACCACCTGCAGAGAGGAATCATGAACCGCATCCTGGTTCCGTTCCGTTGGTGACGTCGCTTTGAGGTATTGTTCACCTTGGGAGCAGTTTATTGTCACATCATTAACTCCAGCAACAGCTGAGGGCAAAGATCGCTGCGGGTTTATTTCACAGAGACAGGAGAAGGAAAGGCGCTCTCTGTTGAACAGTGGACATCCCCTTTCTGCAGATTTAACTGTGCCCCCGTAGCCTGGATTTGAACTGAATTTAAGTTGGCCTATTAAAGAGCCCTCTTTAACAGTCGTCCGCAGTTGTAACATTTGGGTAATGGGCAACCCGGGAGCGGCTGTGCCAGGGTTACCATCTCCCAGTCAAAATCGACAGCAAGATAAGAACGCCCTACTCCTTCAGTTTATTGCTCACTTACTGGAAACAAATTGCAGGATGATAGCGCCAATTGAAAGAAATCTCTGTTTCTCTTGTCCTTTGAGGAAGCGAATTTCAAAGGCACACTAGTTCCACCTCAGAAAAATCACCTCATCTATCTTCCTCTGTTTCACCTACCCCTACAGCAGCAAACGTGTTCTCCACATTCCTGTCAAGCTCCGCGTGATGTTCAATGTCCCGAGCAAGGGGTCAGTTCATTTATCTAAAATAATACTCGAGTCCATTTCCCACTGGTGAATTGGCCTGAAATCTCATTTACTTTACACATACGTCAATCGTTTATCATCAGTGAGTTATGCAATAACTCGAAACATTAAATTCTCTGGGTCTCCCATTTGGCGCAGTCAGGCATATTTAATTAGTAGCAGATATTCTCTATTTCCATTTGAATAAGTAACAAGCAGGACAGAGAGAGACAAGCGGTTGAGTTTGTGTACTTGGATTTTCGAAATTCCTGTGATAAGGTGCTACACATGAGGCTGCTCAACAAGCTACGAGTCCATGGTATTGCAGGAAAGATTCTAGCATTGAAAAATCAGTGCCTGATTGGCTGTAGGTCTGATGGTCTTATGGAAATGCAGCTTCCCTGGAGGTGGAGGAAAGAGGTGGAAGAGGCAGTGGGAAGACATGGTTTGTCAGATCTGAAAACGAGTTGGTTTTACCATAACCAGACTGAATCTGAAAACCATTGTGAGGGTACTTTAAATGTCAGAAGCATTTAACATACCTCTATCCCCCACCTCAGGTGCATAGAGGCAGAATCAATACATCGGTGCTGTTGGCAATGATTACGTTTCTCTAGAAATTTTCACTTGCTCCAGAGTGAAAGCACAACCTCCATCGTTTTCTGGTTCTGTCGGCGTCGTCGCGTTTGGACCAGTTTATTGTGAGATTACAAACTCAAGTGGTTAAGCCTTTGGTCTGGTGATCTGAAGGTCGATAGTTCGAGCCTCAGCTGAGGCAGCGTGTTGTGTTCTTGAGCAAGGGACTTAACCACTCTGCGAGGACACCGGTGCCAAGCTGTATCGGCCCTAGTGCTCTTCCCTTGGACAACATCGGTGGCGTGGACAGTGGAGAATTGCAACATGGGCAGCTGCCAGTCTTCCATACACCTTGCCCAGGCCTGCGCCCTGGAAACCTTTCAAGGCACAAATCATGGCCTCACCAGACTAACGGATGCCTATTAAACATCTCAAACGACAGCTCACGGCCAGGATCGCTGTGTGTTTATTGACAGCAGACGCAAGGGGGCCGTGAGCTCCGATGAAATATTATGCATTTGGAGTATATTATTTTCTTCTGAACTCTGGACATTCTCTTTCTCTAGATTTAACTGTGCCCCAGGTGTCAGGAACGGGCTTCAAGGTCAGTCTCTTTGTGAAGAGGCATTGTTCAACAGCTGTCCCCATTTGGGCCATTGCAGTAATGGGGAACAATTGTGCCGAGATAACTATCTCCCATGGATAACAACCGGTCAAGATAAGGACGCCCGTCTCCTTCAGCTTCTCGCTCACTTACTGGAAACGAGTTACCATGTCTCAGCAGCCGTCATCTGAAATTATGGCCATTTCCCTCTGTCGAATTTAACTGGCGTCCTATTTTCTTTACACACACACCAACAGGGTTCGCCCTTACTTTACAAATACATGTACCGTTCATAGAGTGATGAAAAACAAACACATGAGATCTATTTGGTTTCTGTGTGCTGCTGGTATAGTGAATTAACAACAGGACATGTTATCAGAGCTTTACGGCCATTCTTCCATGATCACAGCTGGACTGTGATCTCACTGACGCATCCCTGCGACCGCCTGCAACATTCACTCGCTTTCCGGTCCAGAATCTGTGTCCAGTGGAATTAAACACAGTGAAAAAAATGCCTCTATTTTCCTTTGAAACGAGTTCAACTCATCAGATTAGCTTCCTCTATCTCCACTTTTTTGGGATTCCCTGGAACAGCAAATGATGGTATTGAAATGGTAGTAAAACTAGAAATACTGCCGAGACCAGTGGGCTTATTGAAATACCATAACACAGTCCAGTACAGTTCTTGCTCCAACCTGGGTGCTGGACACCCTGAGTCTGGTTTCAGTGAATCCGAGCATCTGAATTTCATGTAAGTGAACACACCCTGAACGCTGAGCATTGGATTTGGACGGGGTACAGCCGCGGTAAACTCAGTGGCCATATCAGTAAGTACAAGATGTAGATAACAATTGAGTGTAGACGTCCATAATTATAAGAACTGCCAGTGAGATTTACTGCAGGATTTTTTTTTTTTAATTTGAATATCACTGCAAGATAGATATACACCGTCTTTGCTCACAAAATTACACAGAATAAAAATAAAATTATCTGCTCTTTTCAGCCTTAACATCCCGTCTGTTACAGGGAAGTGCGATACTGTGCCATGTTCAAATGTATGTGTTCTTCGCGGTTGGTATGCATAGATTCCAAGGACCTTATGTTCCCTTAAGATTTACCCACCCTTATCATCACAACAATGTTTAGTTCACCATCTTGTCTACGTCATCCATAAATAGATCCAGATCACATTCAAGATAACACACGAGATGGGGGTGATTGGTTTGTCTAATTCGGAAATAAACTCGGTGGTATTTTACGAAGTGCACCTGGACACCAGCTCTTTAATGCTGATCAACAAATCACGTGGCAGCAGCCCATTCACTTTAAAAAAAACATGCAGAAATGGTCAGGAGTTCCAGCTGCTCTTCAGAACAAACATCAGATTGGGGAAAAATGTCATCTCAGTGACTTTGACAGTGGAATGATTGTTGGTTCCAGACGGATTATTGTGATTATCTCTGGGGTTGTCACGCACAACTGTCTCGATTGGCAGAGAATGGTGCGAAATTCTAACAGACAAACATCCAGTGTCAGTCCTGGATGGGAGAATGTCGTGTGTATGAAAGAACCCAATGAGAATGGCCAGACTGATTCAAGCTGCCGGGAAGGCGATAGGCAGTCTAATAAGCACAGGTAGCAACAGGGAAAGCGGCCAGTGAGGGAGTGGAGCTTTGAGGTTTTGACTCGAGAGGCTTCGACGAGTAGAGGCGGAGGACGAGCTTGTCACCTTGCAGCTAATTTGAATACATCCAGCTTGCTCTCTGCGGACAGCATGAGACCTGATAATCGAGACCAAGCTGTCACGTGACACCTTGTCAAAGGCTTTGCTGAAATCCAGTGTGCCTCGTATACGTGAAAATAACTTTGAATTTCCACCTATGTTTAATGTTACGTTCACAGGTTCCGACATCGTAATTAGTAGAAAAGTACTTGACGAGGCCAAGGTATGTAAATGTAAATTACGGGTTGCCATTTGCCAGTGAGGACTGAATAAAATGCAGGATTGGGACATCTTGCTTTAAAAAAGGTCCGTTCTCAGCAGAGGTCCACACGACAATATATTCGAGGGTAAGTATGTCATTGCAGATTGCAAGAGTCAGAGGAATCAATGGCATGTTGCTGCAGTTCATGGCAATTCTACATTTATACAATCACAACAGCATGACCCATACAGAGAGGAAATTGTCAACGTATTTTGAGATGACTATGACGAAACGTGAAACGTCACACCTGACCAAAAGCTACTTCAGATGGTGCAAGACCTTCAAATGAGCAAACACTGAGGGTATGTGAGTGACGTTAAAGAGCTGGGCTTCTGAAAGCACATTGCCAGACCTGCAGTGAATACAACTGGGTCACACAGAGGCATAACTGGTATTTCCGGGCACATTCAGTCCATTCCGCCTATTCCTTACCTTCCTTTTTCCAGATATGTAATGTGTAAGGGGCCAGAGTTTCGAGTAAATGAGACTCACCAAACTTTCTCCGGACTGAACCAATGGAAACTCTGAGTCAGAGGTCTCTCTCCAGTTGATGCTGTCACTGTTCGCTGATCCCTCGTTATCAGTCGTGGTTGGCTTACAGTTGCGGACTTTTCTTCCAATAAATCTCTCACCGCAGGTCTAACTTTAACCAGAGAGATAATGGAGCACATTAACAATACGAAGGAAAACAAAATATTTCTGTTCAATCTTCCAAAATGCATATCTAACTGAAATTTAAATGCTGAGGTCAAATAAAATGATCTCAGTGAACAAATCTGTAATAGTCGCTCACACGAAAAAACACATCTTGATACGGGATATGAAGGACTCATCATTCTGTCATGGTAAGACATAAGATATGGGAGCAGAATGAAGTGATTCGGTCCATCGAGTCTGCTTCAACATCAATCACGGCTGATTCTTTTTCTCCCCAATGCCACATTCCTGACTTCCTCTCATTACATCTGATGCTGCATAGTATCAAATTCCACAGATTAGCCAAGCTTTGACAGAGTTTTATTTTTCTTATCTCCGTTTTAAAGGAAAGCATCTTTATTCTGAGACTGTGCTGTCAGATTCTGGACTCTCCGTATCGAATCCTCTCCATGTCTACTGTCACCAGGATCTTCAGCATTCGGTTGGTTTACTTAACCATACATCCCTCCACCACCGTCACTCTGAACTCCACTGTGCACAGGTCCAGAGCCAGCAAGTGCTGCTCATTCACAAATCCTGTAATTCCCATTCTTGTGTCTTGTTGCGAAACACTTTACTGAACACATTTCCAGAAAATAAAACGGCAAATTGATACCAGGATAATTTCAAACATGGGAATATCTGCTGATAATGGAAATCCAAGCAACACACACAAAACTCTTGAGGAACTCAGCAGGCCAGGCAGCATCTATGCAAAAGAGTATATCTGGCGTTTCGGGCCAGTCCTGATGAAGGGTCTCGGCCAGAAACGTTGACTGTACCCTTTCCCATAGACACTGCCCAACCAGCTGAGTACCTCCAGCATTTTACGTTGTGTGATCGGGATATTTTAATGTGATAAGATGTGATCGCTCTACAGCTCTACAAACTATCAACAAAGCGAGAGCCTTTGCGCAGGTCCATTTCCAGAAAACTTAAACCCTTCCAAGGTGAATCTAATAAATAGAAACAGGGAATATTAGAAACGCTCAGCAAGTAAGGAGCAGCCGTCAGTAGAGAAGCAAAGTTCAGTTTCAGAATATTTCGTTAAAAAATTCAAACATTTTTAATTTTTTTAGCGCAGATCTCCAGCATCTTGATTTTCCGTTTGACTTCCACTGCCTGACGGACAAGTGACATTGAGGGGGAATTTCCACGCAGGGTTTGCACACTGAACCACAGGATCCAATTCTACTGTTGTAAAAATGGAACAGTGCATTCAATCGCCGTCTCTCTCGATGAAGGAAGAAATGGGAATTCATTCCCTCCTCAGATTGCCAATCAGTGCTTCCAAAGAAATCTCGGAAAAAAAAAAAAACATATGAGCCCGGAGCACATGCAGCATTTCCTCAGAACATCGTAAACCCGGGTGGATGAACACTGGGTCCACTTTAATTGGGTCGAAAACAGTCATAGCCCTGGACCAACCTCACAGGGAAACATCTGAATCCGTCAAATACCCACCACAGATTCCTTGCACAATATCTCACACCGAGTGGTGTAGTCAGTAATTTGCCCCAACCAATGTCCAGGAGGAACATCCAGCCCCATCTGTAGCAGTTCATGCATGAGCCAAATCTCAATCTCTGACTGCTCCGTATTTCAGAGATCCCCTTCGCAGGATTATGGTCCAAGTACAAGCTCTTCCCGGACTCTGTGCTGCCGGTGACAAGCTGCATAGTTACTGTGGGGAGGATGCGTTTCACATAGTCTCCAGCAGCTAAATTCAACAGATATTATCATTATCTTTTTCTTAAATGAGATATTGCCCGGTACAATCGTCCGCCACATATCCAGCCGGATAAAAGGATTAACACCAATAGTTGGAAATCAACTCCAAGTCACTCACCATTCTGACTTGGTAACATAACACCGATCCTGCATTTTCGCTGGGTCGGAATCATGAAATTCCCTCCTTAACAGCACTTTAAGTATCCCTACACACCAGAGTTTGCAGCGGTTCAAGATGGCAGCTATTAACCAAATTCTCAAGGGTAACTGGGGTTGGCTGACAGAGATGTCAACGGCCACATCCCGTAACTGAATAAAGAAACGATGCATTCAATATAAAATTGAAATTAAAAGGCTGGAAAATCGGTACATCTGATTGGATGTGTGGAGAGAGAAACTATGGAAGAGCCAGTATCAGAACAGTGACTGTCCAAGATGCTGTCCAATCTATTGAACGATTAATTGCGCAATTTCGCCCAAATCTTATCCTTTCTCACACGTATAATATAAAATATAACAATTACAGCACGGAAACAGGTCATCTTGGCCCTTCGAGTCCGTGCCGAACGCTTACTCTCAACAGTCCCACTGACCTGCACTCAGCCAATAACCCTCCATTCCTTTCCTGCTGTTATACATATCCAATTTTACTTTAAATGACAATATCGAACCCGGCTCTACCAGTTCTACTGGAAGCTGGTTCTACACAGCTACCAACCTGAGTAAAGAAGTTCCCCCTCGTTTTACCCCTAAACCTTTGCCCCCTAACTATCAACTCATGTCCCCTTGTTTGAATCTCCCCTAATCTCAATGGAAAAAAGCCAATCGAAGTCAACTATATCTATACCTCTCATAACTTTAAATACCTCTATCAGGTCCCCCACTCAACCTTCTACGTTGCGAAGGATAAAGACCTTTCTTGTTCAACCTTTCCCTGTAACTTAGGTGCTGAAACCTAAGTAACATTCTAGTAAATCTTCTCTGTACTCTCTCTATTTTGTTGACATCTTTCCTGTAATTCGGTGACCAGAGCTGTACACAATACTCCAAATTTGTCCTTACAAGTGTCTTGTACAATTTCAATATTACATCCCAACTCCTATAATTAGTAATCTAATTTATCAGGACCAGCATACCAAAAGTTTTCTTCACCAACCTATCCACGTGAGATTCCACCTTCAGGGAACTATGCACTATTATTCCTAGATCATTGTTCTACTGCATTCTTCAATGCCCTAACATTTACCACGTATGTCCTATTTTGATGAATCCTACCAACATGTAGCAACTCACAGTTATCAGCAGTAAACCCCATCCGCCATCTTCCAGCACACTCTTCCAGCTGAGCTAAATCTCTCTGCAAGTTTCGAAAACCTGCTTCATTATCAACAACGCCCCCTATCTTGTTATCATCTGCCTACTTACTAATCCAATTTACCACCTCATCATACAGATCATTAATGTATATGACAAACAATATTGTACAAAATACAGATTTCTGAGGCACACCACTAGTCACCGGCCTCCAACCTGGCAAACAGTTACCCACCATTCCTCGCTGACATATCTCATCCAGCCATTGAACCTTTCGAACTAACCTTTCATGTGGAACCTTGTCAAAGGCCTTACTGAAGTCCATATAGACAACATCTACAGCTTTACCCTCGCCAACTTTCCTAGTAAGCGCTTCAAAAATTTCAATGATATTTCAACATGACCTTCCACGCACTACTCCATGTTGACCGGTCCTAATCAGACCCTGTCTATGCAGCTTATTATATTTACGATCTCTAAGAATACTTTCCATCAATTTACCCACCACTGACGGCAAACATACAGGGGTAGAGTTGCTACGTTTACTCTTATAACCCTATTTAAATAATGCAACACCATGAGCAGTACGCCAATCCTCGTTTCTAATGACATTTGAAATATTTCTGTCAGAGCCCATGCTATTTCTACAGTAACTCCCCTCAAGGTTCTAGTGAACACCCTGTCATGTCCCGGGGACTTACCCTCTTTTATACTCCTTAAAACTGCCAGTACTTCCTCTTCTTTAATCATCATAGTTTCCATAACTTCCCTACCTGATTCCCTTACGTTAAACAATTCAATATCCTTCTATTTAGTGAATACCGAAGAAAAGAAATATTTGAAAATCACCCCATCTCATTCGGCACCACACATAGCAGTCCCCTCTGATTCTCTAAGGGACCAATTTAATCCCTCACTATCCTTTTGCTATTAATATAATTGCAGAAACCCTTTGGATTTATTTTCACCTTACTTGCCAAAGCAACCTCATATCTTATTTTAGCTTCTCTAATTTCTTTCTTAAGATTCTTTTTACATTCATTATATTCCTCGGGCACCTCACTTTCTCCATGCAGCCTATATTTATTGTAGATCTCCCTCTTTTTCCGAACCAAGTTTCCAACATCCCTTGAAAATCATGGCTCTATCAAACTTTTAACCCTTCCTTTCAACCTAACAGGAACATAAAAATTCGGTACCCTCAACGTTTTACCATTAAATGACCTCCATTTCTCTATTACAACCATCCCATAAAACAAGTTGTCCCAATCGATTCCTTCTGAATCCTTTCCCTTCTCCCCAAAGTTAGCCTTTCTCCAATCAAAAATCTCAACCCTTGTTCCAGTCCAATGCCTCTCCATAATTATATTGAAACGAATGGAATTGTAATGACTGAAAAAAAATATATCCTGCATACATTTTACAAACTCCAAACCATCCAGCCCGTTTACAGAATGGGATTCCCAGTCTCTCTGTGGAAAATTAAAATCATCCACAATCACAAACCCGAGTTTCCTACAAATATCTGCTGTCTCCATACTGACATCCTCCTCCAATTCTCTCTCCCCATTAGGTGATCTATGGTACACCCCTATAAGTGTTACAAAACCTTTCCTATTCTTCAATTCCACCCAAATAGACTCCCTAGACGAGCCATCTAATCTATCCTGCCAGACTGACTCTGTAATATTTTATCGGACAAGCAATGCAACACCTCCCCCTCTTGTCCCTCCGATTCTATCACACCTGAAGCAACGAAACCCAGGAATATTTAGTTTCAAATCACGCCCCTCCTGGAGCCTTGTTTCACTAATAGCTACAACATCATATTTCCAGGTTTCAATCCATGCTCGAAGCTCTTCCATCTCTCTTACAATTCTCCTACCATTAAAGTAGTTGCATTTATGATACTCTCCACCTCTTACTCTCTGTTTATCACTAACGGTGAAAACAACTTTACTGTCTTCTTTTTTCTTCCATCTCCTATACAATCTGTTCCTACGTTCTGGTTCCCCTCGCCCCTTGTATCCAGTTTAAATCCACTGGAGCCTGTCTAGCAAACCGACCTGCAAAAATATATGTCCGCCTCCACTTCAGATGTAAATTGTCCCGCCGGAACAGGTCCCACCTTCCCTGGAAAACTGCCTAATGATCTACAAATCTGAAGCCCTCCCTCCTCCACCATATATTCAGCCACGTGATCATCTGCGCTATCTTATTATTTTTAATCCCGCCTGCACGTGGCACTGGTAGCAAACCTGTGTTTGCAGTTCTGGAGGTCCTGTCCTTTAACGTCGCCTAAAAACTTAAACTCACCTTTCAGGACATCCTCACTCTTCCTACCCACGTCATTGGTCCCTACATGGACCACGACATCCGGCTGCTCCCCCGCCCTATTGTGAATACTGAGGACTCGATCTGAGATATCGTGGACCCTGGCACCAGGGAGGCAACAGACCATCCAGGATTATCGATCTCATCCACAGATACTCCTATCTGTCCCCCGAACTATCGAATCCCCTATGACTTCTGCTCTGCTCTCTCATGGGAAGGTACGACATCCAGTGTTCTGAAAAGATAGTAAAAGTGATTATCGGTGCATAAATCGTGATCGTTCGAGAAAGGGTAATGAAAGGCTCTTAAATTGATAGTAGTTGGACCTTCTAGATATTCGCTGCTCAAAATTAGTTCCGAATTGTTCAGCACTTGAGCTTCATTGCCGCACAGTGCACTCCCTTGGACAGGGCGAATCTTTTATTTTATTTTTATTCTTTTGCGTTATTCATTTCTATTTCCTGGATACAGAGATGCTCCCGCTAAAACAGTTTTGTCCACTCTGTTCACTTTTTACCTCTCTTTTAAATCCTTGTTTTTAAATCAAAGCACGTGTCGGAGAGTGAAGAAGTAAAGATATCTCGGACAGAAACTATTTTTCCTAATTGATTGGGGAAAAGAGGCTAGACAGCGCAGGCTCGTGACGTAGCACGCCTAAGGTTTAAAATGAAGACCGCCACATACAGCGGCCATCGGCAGACTGAACTGAGTCAGAGTGAGACGGTTTTGGCTCAACAGGCATCGGCGTGAACAGGCAGAGGCGAGAGTAGTTTCGAGTAAGTTTTATTTTCTTTTGCGTGAATGAGTCTTTCTAACATGTAGCTCGAGACAGAATCAATTCAGCAGTGCTGTTGGCAATGATTACGTTTCTCTAGAAAGTTTCACTTGCTCCTGAGAGATGGCACAACCTGCAAAGAGTTCCGGTTCTATCGGCGTCGTCGCTTTTGGACCAGTTTATTGTGAGATTTCAAACTCAGGTGGTTAAGGCGTTCATCCAGTGATCTGAAGATCACTGGTTCGAGCCTCAGCTAAGGCGGCGTGCTGTGTCCTTGAGCAAGGCACTTAACCACACATTGCTCTGCCACGACACCGGTGCCAAGCTGCTTGGTTCCAGTGCCCTTCCCTTGGACAACATCGGTGGCGTGGACAGGGGAGATTGGCAGCATGGGCAGCTGCCAGTCTTCCATACAACCTTGCCCAGACCTGCGCCCTGGAAACCTTCCAAGGCACAAATCCTAGTCTCACGAGACTAACGGATGCCTATTAAACAACTCAAACGACAGTTCAGTGCCGGGATCGCTTTGAGTTTATTTGACATTGACAGCAGACGGAAGGGAGCAGTGACCTCCGATGAAATATTATGCCTGTGAAGTACTTTTTTCTGAAGTCTGGTCATTTACTTTGTCCAGATTTAACCATGTCCCCATTAACTTTAGCCGCACTGATTTCAAGCTTAGCCTGCTTATAAAGAACCAATTTTAAGAGTTGCCCGCGTTTGGACCAGTACGGTAATGGGCCGATTGGGCAGCAACTGTGACGAGATAAGCATAGCTGCATAGAGATTACAACCGGTCAAAGTCGACAGCAAGATAAGGACGCCCATCTCCTTCAGTTTAATTTTCTCTTACTGGAAACTGGTTACAACATCACCGGAGTAATCATATGAAATTGTGATCATTTCCCGCTGGCGAATTTGCCCGACATCGCCTTTACTTTACCAATAGATGTAACGTTGCTCGTCAGAAAACGATGGGGAAAAAAAAACCACCAAACTTTAAATTCACTGGGTCCCTTATTTGTCCGTGTGCGCTGCAGCAATGTTGAATAGTTAACAGGGCTTTCGCCCCCTCAGTTCTGTTCCACCATTTCCCCTCACTATGTTCCATCTCAGTGACACCGCCTACAATAATTTACTCCCTTGACTCTGAAGGTTCAGTGTTTTGCGGAATTAAACAGATTGGAATAAAAAAAAACTCTGCTTCTATTTTCCTTACAAAAGAGTTCAACATTATAAAATTAACTTCATCTGTTCTCACCAGTTTCAGCTTCCTCTAAAGCAGCAAATGGTAGTATTGATATGGTAGCAATGGAAGAAATACATGCCGTGACAAGGGGGCTTATTAAAATACCATAACACAGCCCAGTACAGTTCTTGCTCCTACCTGGTGCTGGACTCCTGAGTCTGTTTTCAGCAAATCCAAGTATCTGAATTTTATTGCCCCTAACAGTAAGTGAACACACCCTAAGCAACGTTCAGTTGATAACACGCTCATAAAGCTGAACTTCACCCTATTCAGCGCGTAACGCCACACCCTGTTCCACAACAATTGTAGTGAAAAACGCAAAGACTCATTTTGCTTGAATGAGCCTTTCAATGATGATATTGATATGGTAGAAATATGAAAAATACTGCCGTTACAAGAGGGCTTATTAGAACACCATAACACTGCCGTGTACAGTCCATGTTCCTACCTGATGCAAAACTCCGAGGTCTGGTTTCAGGGAATCCGAGTATCTGAATTTTATTGTCCCTAACAGTAAGTAAACACACCCTGAGCAAATTTCAGTTGATAGCACGCTCATAAACCTGAACGTCACCCTATTCAGCATGTTACACCATACCTTTTTGCACAACGCTTGTGTTAAACCACACAAAGACTCACCTTGGTTCAATGCGTGTTTATAACTTGCGGTCCGAACCAGAATTGATACTTCACTGCGCGAAATTTTACCACCTGCAGAGAGGAATCATGAACCGCATCCTGGTTCCGTTCCGTTGGTGACGTCGCTTTGAGGTATTGTTCACCTTGGGAGCAGTTTATTGTCACATTATAAACTCCAGCAACAGCTGAGGGCAAAGATCGCTGCGGGTTTATTTCACAGAGACAGGAGAAGGAAAGGCGCTCTCTGTTGAACAGTGGACATCCCCTTTCTGCAGATTTAACTGTGCCCCCGTAGCCTGGATTTGAACTGAATTTAAGTTGGCCTATTAAAGAGCCCTCTTTAACAGTCGTCCGCAGTTGTAACATTTGGGTAATGGGCAACCCGGGAGCGGCTGTGCCAGGGTTACCATCCCCCAGTCAAAATCGACAGCAAGATAAGAACGCCCTACTCCTTCAGTTTATTGCTCACTTACTGGAAACAAATTGCAGGATGATAGCGCCAATTGAAAGAAAGCTCTGTTACTCTTGTCCTTTGAGGAAGCGAATTTCAAAGGTACACTAGTTCCACCTCAGAAAAATCACCTCATCTATCTTCCCCTTCTTCACCTACCCCGACAGCAGCAAACGTGTTCTCCACATTCCTGTCAAGCTCCGCGTGATGTTCAATGTCCCGAGCAAGGGGTCAGTTCATTTATTTAAAATAATAATTTAGTCCATTTCCCACTGGTGAATTGGCCTGAAATCTCATTTACTTTACACATACGTCAATCGTTTATCATCAGTGAGTTATGGAATAACTCGAAACATTAAATTCTCTGGGTCTCCCATCTGGCGCAGTCTGGCATATTTAATTAGTAGCAGATATTCTCTATTTCCATTTGAATAAGTAACAAGCAGGACAGAGAGAGTCAAGCGGTTGAGTTTGTGTACTTGGATTTTCGAAATTCCTGTGATAAGGTGCTACACATGAGGCTGCTCAACAAGCTACGAGCCCATGGAATTACAGGAAAGATTCCAGCATTGAAAAATCAGTGCCTGATTGGCTGTAGGTCTGATGGTCTTATGGAAATGCAGCTTCCCTGGAGGTGGAGGAAAGAGGTGGAAGAGGCAGTGGGAAGAGATGGTTTGTCAGATCTGAAAACGAGTTGGTTTTACCATAACCAGACTGAATCGGAAAACTATTGTGAGGGTACTTTAAATGTCAGAAGCAGGGAAGATGTGATCGCATCTGTTGAGGGCAGGGATTGAGTCTCCATCAGACCCTCAGTGAGATGATTCAAGTTACAATGTGCAGCGATGAAAGCACAGTGTTTAGGGCCGGATTTAATCACTGATTCTGACACAGTGAGAGGCATAGTTTTACTGTAAGGAAGCAACATTAATGGAAGAAGACAAAGAAACTTTATCAATTGCCAGTCGCTTAGCTGAAGCGTCCAGTCTGTATAACCATACAATCATATAACAATCACAGCACGGAAACAGGCCATCTCGGCCCTCCTAGTCCGTGCCGAACTCTTAATCTCACCTAGTCCCACCTGCCCTCACAGCCCATAACCCTCCACTCCTTTCCTGTCCATATACCTATCCAATTTTACCTTAAATGACACAACTGAACTGGCCTCTCCAACTTCTACAGGAAGCTCATTCCACACAGCTATCACTCTCTGAGTAAAGAAATACCCCCTCGTGTTTCCCTTAAACTTCTGCCCCCTAACTCTCAAATCATGTCGTCTCTTTTGAATCTCCCCTACTCTCAATGGAAACAGCCTATTCACGTCAACTCTATCTATCCCTCTCAAGATTTTAAATACCTCGATCAAATCCCCCCTCGACCCTCTACGCTCCAGTGAATAGAGACCGAACTTGTTCAACCTTTCCCTGTAACTTAATTGCTGAAACCCAGGTAACATCCTAGTAAATCGTCTCTGCACTCTCTCTAATTTATTGATATCTTTCCTATAATTCGGTGACCAGAACTGCACGCAATATTCTAAATTTGGACTTACCCATGCCTTGTACAATTTTAACATTACATCCCAACTTCTGTACTCAATGCTCTGATTTATAAAGGCCAGCGTTCCAAAAGCCTTCTTCACCACCCTATCTACATGAGACTCCACCTTCAGGGAACTATGTACTGTTATTCCTTGATCTCTCTGTTCTACTGCGTTCCTCAATGCCCTACCATTTACCCTGTATGTCCTATTTGGATTATTCCTGCCAAAATGTAGAATCTCACACTTCTCAGCATTAAACTCCAGCAGCCGACGTTCGGCCCATTCTTCTAAGAGGCATAAATTTCCCTGCAAGCTTTGAAAACCCACCTCATTATCCACAACACCTCCTACCTTAGTATCATCGGCATACTTACTAATCCAATTTACCACCCCATCATCCAGATCATTTATGTATATTACAAACAACATAGGGCCCAAAACAGATCCCTGAGGCACCCCGCTAGTCACCGGCCTCCATCCCGATAAACAATTATCCACCACTACTCTCTGGCACCTCCCATCTAGCCACTGTTGAATCCATTTTATTACTCCAGCATTAATACCTAACGACTGAACCTTCTTAACTAACCTTCCATGTGGAACTTTGTCAAAGGCTTTGCTGAATTCCATATAGACTACATCCACTGCCTTACCCTCGTCAACATACCTCGTAACTTCTTCAAAATATTCAATAAGTTTTGTATGTTACCTTAACAGAAACAGATACTCGCAGTGGTGACAAAGGGGTTTCGTCTGGTTACTTTTAATTTGGAGAGGAGTGTGGGGTTTTGAAATCAATGCCTTGTGGTGCCACGATCTTCAAATTAGTGGAGTGGTGGATCAGACAGCACTGAAACAGGCCTTTGGCCGGCCATACCTGTACTGACCATCCACCCACTGTCTGCACTGGTCCCGTTTATCAGTACTTGGTTCATAGCAGACTGTATCTCGGCAGTTTCAATGCTCACCAGGATTATTCCCTAGATCATATCTTGAATTACGGATCAACATGAGGTACTCGCCAGTTCTCCCGGAGTTTGCTTGTGGCTAGGCAGGACACAAGCATATTGGTCAAGGCCCCAATATAGGGGCCTTGCCTCTCTCGGTAACTCATCAGGGCCTGGAGACACATACGCCTTAATGCACTTTAAGAGACCCAACGCTGTCTCCTCCTTTACTCCAAAATACCCGAGCATACTAGTACTCTCGGCACTGATCTCCATATCCTCCCTAACTACTGATGTAAGTTACTCATTAAGGGCATCACACACATCCCGGAGGGCTCTGTTTGATTCGACCTTCCTAAGCTTTACATACTTTTCCTTTTCCTGCTTGACTAAGCTCATCACTTCTCTCCACATTTAAGGTTCTCTTACGCTGCCAATCTCGTCATTTCTTCACACAGGAATGTCGCTGCCCTATAGTCCGTGCCAATGGACTCTAAACACCCTCCACATGTCAGATGTGGACTTGCCAGAAACAGTTGTCTCCCATTAACTGTCCATAGGTCTTGCTTATTGAATTCGTAATTTACCCTGATCCAATTCTTTACTGTCCCACAAAGTCTACACTTTCCTTCACTATAGCTCTCTTAAACTTAAGGAGTTCTACCCTAACCATTCACCCACCAAATGGTCGGGTATCTCGCTAGCATAATTACCCAACACCAGTTTCAGTACAGCTCCTGCTTTTATTAGACTATCTACATACTGATTTAAGATGTCATCCTAGATAGCAAAAATAGTTGAAGCTCGAAAACCGGGGAGCTTTTAATAATCAAAACAAGACTATTTTAAAAGGAATAAGCTGAAAAGGTGAAATATGAAGGCAAGCTAGCTAATAATATAAAATAAGATAGCAAAATAAAGTATCATAAAGAAGCACAGTGATGCATCATATTCAAATGTGATTAATATGCATAGAATCTAACATGGTCCGTTCTCCGTTTTCCCACTAATTACTATTCTTGCCGCTGTGTGGATCAGCCATTCATCTGAGCCGGAAATTTTCACACGGCCTGAAGAAAGCGCTGCATCTCTGATCTGATCCTTTTGTAATGCGCATCTATAAATATTTAGAATGGACTGACAAAAAACACATTCATTTGTCTTTATCTATTAATGGAAGGATGTGATAAATTATAGAGCAACGAAGAAAAATCTCTCAGATTTCATGAACTGTTTTCCAGCTGAATGTTAATCCATCTGCGCTGCAACAAAGGCTCCGGGACGCGAGCATTTTAATTACAGCGCAGCCGCACACTGGCACAGCTCAGACGGAACAGTGTCAGCCTCTCTCTCCAGGTTACCCCAAACTGCCTTGTCAGCGACAACCTGTTGTTAGAGACATGAAAATCGCAAAAATCAGCACCAAATCTCACCCATATTCTAGATGCTAAATGCACTGAATGGCCGTGTTATTAGACACAGCCGCTCATTAATGGGAATCTGTTAATCGCGTGGCAGCAACTCAAAGGATAAAACATGAAGATATGGTCAAGAGGTTCAGTGTTGTTCAGGCCAAACATCCGAATCTGGAATAAATGTGGTCTAAGTGACCTGAACCGTGGAATGACCGCTGGCGCCAGACAGGGTAGCATGAGCATTACGGAAACTGATCATCTCCTTGGAAATTCACGCACAATTCGCTCGGTTTACAGTGAATGGTGCGAAGACAAAACGAAAGAAAATCCAATGAGTAGCAGTTCTGAGGGTGAAAACGCCTTGTTAATGGGAGACATCAAGGAGATTGGATAAACTGATTAAATCCGACAGGAAGGCGACAGTAACTTAAATAGCCTTGCGCTCCCAAAGCCGGGGTGCGGAAGAGCGTCAGTGAACGCCGAGCATTGGATTTGGACGGGGTACAGCCGCGGTAAACTCCGAACATACACTCAGTGACCATATCATTAGGGACAGGATGCAGATAAAAATTTCCCACTGAGTGTAGTCTTCCATAATTTTTTAACAACTGCCAGTGAGATTTTCTACAGGATTTTTATTTTTATTTTAAATATCACTGCCAGATATACACCGCCTTTGCTCACAAAATTACACAGAATTAAAAAAAAAACGTTTTAGCTGCTGTTTTCAGCCACAACATCCCGTCTGTTGCAGGGAAGTGCGATACTGTGCGATGTTCAAATGCTTGTGTTCTTCGCGATTAGTATGCATAGATTCCACGGATTTTATGTTCCCTTAAGATTAACCCACCCTTGTCACCACGACAATGTTTAGTTCACAATCTTGTCTACGTCATCCGGTTGTGGGAAACAGGGGAATGAATAAATAGATCCAGATCACATTCAAGATAGCACCGAGATGGGGGTGAGTGGGTTGTCCAATTCGGAAATAAACTCCGTGGTAATTTTACGAAGTGCAGCTGTACACCAGCTGGTTAATGCTGATCAACAAACCACGTGGCACCAGCCCAGTCACTTTAATAAAAACATGCAGAAATGGTCAGGAGGTCCAAGTGTTGTTCAGAACAAACATCAGATTGGGGAAGGATGTGATCTCAGTGACTTTGACAGTTGTTAGTTCCAGACGGATTAGTGTGATTATCTCTGGGATTGTTACGCACAACTGTCTCGATTTACAGAGAATGGTGCGAAATTCAAACAGACAAACATCCAGTGCCAGTCCTGGACGGGAAAATGTCGTGTGCATGAGAGAGACTGAAGGAGAATGGCCAGACTGATTCAAGCTGCCGGGAAGGCGATAGGCAGACTAACAAGCACAGGTTGCAACAGAGAAAGCGGCCGGTAAGTGAGTGGGCCAGTGAGGGAGTGGAGCTTTGAGGCTTTGACTCGAGAGGCTTCGACGTGAAGAGGCGGTGGGCGAGCTTATTCCCAGTTAGTCTTTTAAATGCCTCCTGAGGCGGTGATGTGCCTCTCCTATGAGATGTGGCAGTCTTGGGGGAGCTCTCCTATCCCGCAGAGTCACATCTGCCAGAGGTGCATGCGGCTAGGCGATATGGAATACCATGTGGGGAATCTGGAGCAGCAGCTCAATGACCTTCGACTCATAACTTCGAAACAAGAGGACATGAGATGAGAGTTAGTTGGCAAATGTATAGGGGTAACGCAAGGGGAATTTCTTTACTGAGAGAGTGGTAGCTGTGAGGAACGAGCTTCCAGTAGAAGTGGTAAAGGCAGGTTCGGTATTGTCATTTAAAGTAAAATTTGATAGGTATATGGACAGAAAAAGGAAGGAGGGTTATGGGCTGAGTTCGGGTCAGTGTGACTAGGTCAGAGTAAGCTTTCGGCACGGACTAGAATGGCCGAGATGGCCTTTTTCCGTGCTGTAATTGTGATATGTTTATATGATTATATGGTTATAAGGGAGAATGAGGCAGACATAGATGAGAGCTACAGGAAGCTAGTCACACAAAGGCTGCAGCACGCAGTTCGTTGGGTGGCAGTCCGAGGGGGAAAAGCGAAGGTGAGTAGACAGGTAGTGCAGAGCACAACTGCAGCCATTCCCCTGAATAATAACTTCAGGGTCCTGGATACTGTTGTTGAGGACGACCTGCCAGCTGTGAGCCACCGCGGCAGGGCCTCTGGCACTGAGTCTGCCCCTGTGGTGTAGAAAGGTGAGACCCAGAAAAGGAGAGTTGTCATCATTGGAGACTCTATAGTCAGGGGAGCAGACAGGAGATTTTGTGGACGTGAGAAGGAAACCAGCAGGGCTTGTTGGCTCCCGGGTGCCGGGGTCCAGGATGACTCTGACCGGGTGCACTACATTCCGGTACGAGAGGGAAAGCAACAAGTAGTCGTGATACATGTCGGTACCAACGACATAGGCAGGAAGCGGGAAGAGGACCTGAAGTGTAAGTTTCGGGAACTAGGCAGAAGGCTGAAGAACAGGACCTCAAGGGTGGCGTTCTCAGGATTGGTGGCAGTGCTACGTGATAGCGATGGTAAGAATCGGAGGAGATGGCAGTTGAATGCGTGGCTTAGGAGTTTGTGCAGGGGCAGGGTTTTAGATTTTTGGATCATTGCGATCTCTTCTGGGGAAATTGGGACCTGTACAGATTGGAGAGGTTGCACCTGAACTCGAAGGTGTTATGAGGGCTGAACGGACCTGATGGAAATGGGGTGCAGAGTTAACCATTTTCCCGCCCCCCCTTGAGAATTATGAACTAATCCTATTGCTATGCTGTAATGAGATTGAGAGAGAGATGAAGGACAGAGGCAGGCACATCTGCTACAGGAGAGAGAGAGAGAGAGAGAGAGAGAGAGAGAGAGAGAGAGAGAGAGAGAGAGTCAGGGACATCTGCTACGGTTAAGAGAGAGAGAGACGCACATTTGATTTATGTATTATGGCTTCTTCCTGGATTGTTTACCTTTCACTACAAGGCCTTTACTTTGCTCGTTAACATTCCTAAGGAGAAAGCAGGAGTTGCCTGATTTGATGGACATGGTCATTTTGAGTTGATGGATGGCTGATACCCCGTCACTGGGGATAAAAGACAGGTGTGGGGAGACACCCCTCAGACACACCAGTGGACACTGACCGACACCCACAGGAAGTTGGGGGCTTCAAGGACCGAATCAGGATATCGGTCAATAAAGCTCACAGTGTGAAGGTAGGGCCGATGGGGGCATGTGTGTGTCCACTCATGCCAGAGTGACGTGTCCACCACAGAAGAACGGTCTGGTCGAGGTCATAACGGAATGAGCACAACGGTACGAAGGAATAAGAAGACAACGGAAGGTTTGCCTGCTACAGCTGTTACATCTCGTTCGCTCTCTCTCTCGACAACAAATTGCAATATAACAACCGCAACTACCTCAGCACACATGAACTGAACTGAACTCAATATTCTCTTATGACAATTCATTTACCCCTAGACATTTTTTATCATTGTTGATTATTATTTATACACTTCTATGTTCATTATTGCTCATCTTAGTTTTGCTTTAATTTCCAAGATCAACTCCCGCTCATCTTTAACAGCCTTTAAAAGCAAATTTCTAACATTTTCTCATTCACTCCAACTATGAAATTTAAAGTAATGATCTTCTTTGGAGGATCTCATCACTTAATACAAATGACCACATCCAACTAATTCCAAAATTGGTTCTACAATATCATACTAAAAGGCCTTTTATTCATCTCATCCTCAAATTCACTTTTGTTAATTTGAGTTGTTCAAGCTACAACATTAAATTTGCTGCCTGTTGTTCGTGTACTTCTCCGACAAGTTCTATTATTTGTTGACTTGCACTATCTTGTGTAGCCACCATTGGGCAGACTATTAGCTAACATTTCCAGTGATTTATTTCCATGTAACTTTCAATTTACCCCAAGTGATTCAACATCCTCATCCATTGAACTATGGCACTAAATGCATTGTTTTAATCAACCCCATCCTTTGCTTTCGGACTGACCTTCCTAAATATGATGAACCCCAAAACATTCAGTTCCCATCAGATTATCTCAAAACCATACTTCTGCGAATATCATGTCATACTCTATTTTTCCACCTGTGTGACATTAATTCACTCACGTTATAAATACAGCTTATTTTAAATACATTTAACTTGGCACCATTCCTTTGACCCTATTTGAGCTGCACAAGTTACTTGATTTCTTAGCTTATTTCAAGTAAAGCCTGCTCCAACAAAAATACATCCCTGGCCCTCTTATCGTAATCCATTTTTTTAAAAAATTATGCAACCACAACCCAAAGAAGTCTTTTATTTGTAAACTGACATCACAATTCAGCAATCCCATGACACTCCTCTGACATCAATGCCAACAGATGAGCTAGACAGCACAAATAGGAAGTTTTATGCTTCAGTATGGCTGTTTAACAATCTTCACACCCAATGTTACAAAATCTATAATTTTTCTTCTAGTGTATGTTGTTTACCACCAACTTGAGCAATTGATTTGAATAAATTAGAACAGATAGCTCTCATTCATAGCAGAACTGTTTGTTTCCTAAAAGTTAACCAATGTAGTTTAATCTCCTTTCCTGAAAGAAACATGTGACTATTTTTGGGGGGTGGGGTGTAGGATGAGGGAATAAACTTTGAAGCCGAGGACACTGTGTCAACACTTTTATATACTATAGACCAGCCATGGCAAACTACGGCCCGCGGGCCATATGCGGCCCGTTAAGCCTTTTAATCCGGCCCGCAGAACTTCATGAAATTATATTAATAAACCTTGTTAACGTTTTCCCCCGCAATTCTGACGTTTTCCCAGTAGATGACGCACTCTATATACATTGACCTTTGTTGAGGTGCAGCGTATTACTCCACATTTGCGCTTTACTCTCTGTTCGGCTCGACCTATTTGTGTGAACAGGCGTTCAGCGTCATGAACATCAACAAAGCCAGCCACAGATCCAAGTCAACTGACCAACACCTCAGATCCATCCTGAGAATCGCCACAACAAAACTAAATCCAGACTTTGATGCGCTGGCAAAAAAGGGAGACAAACAACACTGTTCCCACTGAAATTAAAAATAAGTTTCTTCGTTGTGTTATGTAAAAAATGCATTCGAAAATATTTTTTTCAATAAGCCTTACATGTTAAATGTCATTTCTGTTAAGTGATGGACATGAGTAGTGCGCAGATGCACGTACATTCTCAAAATAAAAAAAAAATGCGCTCCAGATCAAATAACGCGCTCCGCATACTGGCGCGCTGTCACTGTTCTGTATTTGTGCTGGTCGTTGTTGAGTTTTGGCACAGGGGACAATTGAATAAGAAGGAGCAGAACAAGTAGACCTGCATCTCCTACCGTTTTTGAAATAACGACAGTCAGGAGGAGAGTGATGATAATAATATCTTGAAGGATAACAGAATTTTCAGTGCTTTAAAGTAATAACTGTTACTATTAAAAAAGCTGTATTTTATTCATTTAATTTTCAGTGTTTTAAAAGTCATTTCAATAAATAGCTAAATACTATGGGACTTCAAAGACGGATATTTTGTTGTAATGCAATTGTTCATTTTCAATTGAAATTAAAGCACATGTTTTCTACATATCCCATGATATTTTATTTTCTCTTATGAGGTGTATTACCAAAATACTCCGTCCACCTGCTCCTGGTCCGCCCCCCCTGTCAAATTTTAGAACCCTTTGTGGCCCAGAAGTCAAAAAGTTTGCCCACCCCTGCTATAGACAGTTCAATTCAGTGTCAATGTTTAATTACAAAATTTATACAGTCGGCCCTCCTTATCCGTGGGGGACTGGTTTCGGTACCACCCGCAGATACCAAAAAATGCGGACGCTCAAGTCCTCCACACAAAGTGGCATCAGTGTGGGTAAGTTAATGGAAAGTATTCTTAGATATAGTATTAATAATTATCTGGATAGACAGGATCTGATTAGGAGTAGCCAGGATGGATTTGTGCGTGGAAGGTCATGTTTGACAAACCTTATTGAATTTTTTGAAGAAGTTACGAGGAATGTTGACGAGGGTAAGGCAGTGGATGTAGTCTATATGGAATTCAGCAAAGCCTTTGACAAAGTTCCACATGGAAGGTTAGTTAAGAAGGTTCAGTCGTTAGGTATTAATGCTGGAGTAATAAAATGGATTCAACAGTGGCTAGATGGTTGATGCCAGAGAGTAGTGGTGGATAATTGTTTATCGGGATGGAGGCCGGTGACTAGCGGGGTGCCTCAGGGATCTGTTTTGGGCCCTATGTTGTTTGTAATATACATAAATGATCTGGATGATGGGGTGGTAAATTGGATTAGTAAGTATGTCGATGATACTAAGGTAGAAGGTGTTGTGGATAATGAGGTGGGTTTTCAAAGCTTGCAGGGAGATTTATGCCGGTTAGAGGGATGGGCTGAAAGTTGGCAGATGGAGTTTAATGCTGAGAAGTGTGAGGTTCTACATTTTGGCAGGAATAATCCAAATAGAACATACAGGGTAAATGGTAGGGCATTGAGGAATGCAGTGGAACAGAGAGATCTGGGAATAACAGTGCATAGTTCCCTGAAGGTGGAGTCTCATGCAGATAGGGTGGTGAAGAAGGCTTTTGGAACGCTGGCCTTTATAAATCAAAGCTTTGAGTACAGAAGTTGGAATGCAATGTTAAAATTGTACAAGGCATTGGTAAGTCCAAATTTAGAATATTGTGTGCAGTTCTGGTCACCGAATTATAGGAAAGATATCAATAAATTAGAGAGAGTGCAGAGACGATTTACTAGGATGTTACCTGGGTTTCAGCACTTAAGTTACAGAGAAAAGTTGAACAAGTTAGGTCTCTATTCATTGGAGCGTAGAAGGTTGAGGGGGGATTTGATCGAGGTACTTAAAATTTTGAGAGGGATAGATAGAGTTGACGTGAATAGGCTGTTTCCATTGAGAGTAGGGGAGATTCAAACGAGAGGACATGATTTGAGAGTTAGGGGGCAGGGATTTACGGGAAACACGAAGGTGTATTTCTTTACTCAGAGAGTGAAAGCTGTGTGGAATGAGCTTCCTGTAGAAGTAGTAGAGGCTAGTTCAGTTATGTCATTTAAGGTAAGATTGGATAGGTATATGGACAGGAAAGGAGTGGAGGATTATGGGCTGAGTGCGGGTAGATGGGACTAGATGAGATTAAGAGTTCGGCACGGACTATGAGGGCCGAAATGGCCTGTTTCCGTGCTGTGATTATTATATGGTTAAATGGTTATTGCTAACCTGTTTTATATGTATATTTGCATTTTTAATACTGTATTGTGTAGTTTACTAATAATCACCTTTAAATTTCGGTACCACCAGTCTCCAACCCATTCTTATATTACTGCTGGTCTGTAAACCCAGTTACGTGGTACGTAACAAAGGGGAGCAATATCCTTGCAGGTAGGTTTGCTGGCATTGTTCTGGATGTTTAAACTAATTTGCAAGGGGGAGGGACCCGGAGGGATCGAGCAGTGACAGAACTGCATGGAGTAAAGGCAGATCAAACATATAAGGAGGATTTGAGGAAAGAGATGCAGAATAAATGGATGTAAAGGTAGTAAGGTAGAAGGGATAAAGTGCGTTTGCTTCAATGCAAGAAGCATCAGGAACAAAGGTGATGAACTGAGAGCTTGGATACATACATGGAATTATGATGTAGTGTCCAATAAAGAGATTTGGCTGGCACAAGGGCAGAAATGTTTTCTCAATATTCCTTGTTTTCAGTACTTTAAAATTGATGGAGAGGAGGGAGAAAAGGGAGGAGGGGTGGCATAACTGGTTAGGGATACTATTACATGTATAGAAAGGGTAGGTAATGTAACAGGATCCTCTTTTTAGTCAGTATGGTTGGAAGTCAGGAAAAGGAAGAGAGCAGTTACTCTATTGGGGGTATTCTATAGGCCCCATGGTAGCAGCAGAGATACAGAAGAGCAAATTGGGAGACAGATTTTGGAAAGGTGCAAAAGTAACAGGGTTGTTATCATGGGCAACTTTAACTTCCCTAATATGGATTGGCACCTGATTAGTTCCAAGGGTTTAGATTGGAGAGAGTTTTTTAAGTTTGTCCTGGACGGATTCCTGGCACAGTATGTTGACAGTCCGACTAGCAGAATGCCATAATAGATCTTGTGTTAGGTAACGAACCTGGTCAGGTCACAGATCTGTCAGTGGGTGAGCATCTGGGGGACAGTGATCCCCGCTTCCTGGCCTTTAACATTATCATGGAAAAGGATCAGAGAATCAGAGAGGACAGGAACATTTTTAATTGGGGAAAGGCAATATATGAGACTATAAGGCTAGAACTTGCGGGTGTGAATTGGGATGATGTTTTTGCAGTGAAATTTACAATAGACATGTGGTCGATGTTTTAGGATCTCTTGTAGGATGTTAGGGATAAATTTGTCTCGGAGAGGAAGATAAAGAATTGGAAGGTGAAGGAACCATTGGTAAATAGTGAGATGGAAAATCTAGTCAGGTGGAAGAAGGCAGCATACATGAAGTTTAGGAAGCAAGAATCAGATGTGTCTCATGAGGAATATAGGGTAGCAAGAAAGGAGTTTAAGAAGGGGTTGAGAATAGGAAGAAGGGAGCATGACAAGGCCTTGGCGAGTAGGGTAAGGAAAGACACCAAGGCATTCTTCAATTATGTGAAGAGCAAAAGGATGACAAGAGTGAAGGTAGGACTGATTAGAGATAAAAGTGGAAAGATGTGCCTGGAGGTTGTGGAAGTGAGCGAGGTCGTCAATGAATACCTCGCTTCGATATTCACCAATGAGGGAGAACTTGATAACGGTGATGAAAATATGAGTGAGGTTAATGTTCTGGAGCATGTTGATATTATGGGAGAGCAGGTGTTGGAGTTAAAAGGCATTAGGACGGATGAGTCCCCGGGGACTGACGGGGTACTCCCCAGGCTGCTCCACGATGCGAGGGAACGTATTGCTGAGCTTCCGGCTGGGATCATTATGTCCTCGTTGTCCACGGGAATGGTACCGGAGGATTGGAGGAATGCGAAAGTTGTCCACTGGTTCAAAAAAGTTAGTAGGGATAGTCCGGGTTATTATAGACAAGTGAGACTTACGTCTGTGGTGGGAAAGATGTTGGAAAAGATTCTTAGAGATAGGATCTTTAGGCATTTAGGGAATCATGGTCTGATCAGGGACAGTCAGCATGGCTTTGTGAAGGGCAGATCGTGTCTAACAAGTGGATGTGATCTACAACGATTTTAGTAAGTCATTTTACATGGTTCCACACGGTAGGCTTATTCAGATAGTCAGAAGGCAAGTAATCCAGCGAAGGTTGGCCAAGTGGATTCAGAATTGGATTGCCTGCAAAACGTAGAGGGTCGTGGTGGAGTGAGTATATTCAGATTTGAGTTGTGACTAGTGGTGTCCCACAAGGATCTGTTCTGGGACCTCTACTTTTCGTGATTTTTATTAACGACTTGGATGTCGTGTTAGAATGGTGGATTGGCAAGTTTTAAGACGACACAGAGGTTGTTGTAGACAGTGTAGAGGATTGTTGAAGATTGCAGAGATACATTGATAAGATGCAGCAATGGGCTGAGAATTGGCATATGGAGTTCAAACTGGAGAAGTGTGAGGTGGTAAGCTTTGGAAAGACAAACTCCAAGGCAGAGTACAAAGTAAATGGCAAGATGCTTGGTAGTGTGGAGGAGGAGAGAGATCTGGGGGTACATGTACACAGATCCCTGAATGTTGCCTCACAGGTAGATAGGGTAGTTAAGAAAGCTTATGTGATGTTAGATTTCAAAAGTCGAGGGATAGTGTTTAAGAGTCACGACGTAATGATGCAGCTTTATAAAACTTAAATTAGGCCACACCTGGAGTACTTTGTCCAGTTGTGGAGGGGAGAGAGGGCAGAAAGTGGGAGGGAGAGAGGGGATAGTGGGGAGAGAGGCGGAGAGAGAAGGGGTAGACATAGGGGAGAGAGAGGGTGGGGTAGATAGAGGAAGGGGGAAGGGGGAAAGAGAGTGAGGGAGACTGTCTTCAACTGCTTTCAGTTCCTCTCAGACCAGGAAGTATTTTATCGACGTCTCTATCAAAACGCCGCAGGATAATTTATTTCTCATCAAATGTCCCACTGATTTTATCAAACTACTCCGGATACAATCAAGTACATTGTTTAAATGAAAACTGCAATGTAAACACCATCGTGTAGGTCATGTCGAATTCTTTTCAATCACTAAAAAAAGCCAAGATCACAGACGTTTCCTCACAGGACAACTCAGACGGTGCAGTCCTCTCTCTGCTAAACCTTCTTTTGATCTCCCACCGACCTACACACTTCTGACAGAAGGGGATCAACACTGCTTGCAGTGATCCACAACAGGTCTCACTAACCGACTCTTTTATGGAACCATCACATCTTTACACCCCTGCCCGCCGTCCCCTACTCCGCTATAAACTGCAGTGTGAGTAGTTATCATAATTTCGCCTTCTCACAGTAGCTACCTATCGAAATTTCGTAAAGGTTAGACAGATAATGTTGATCCCGCCTGCGATGGAATAAACAAAGCGAATCCTCAGTTCCCTCTGTCGGGGATCGGTAAAACCCCGAGTGTGAACAGACCGGCCTCCTGCCGTTGCAAGCAGTAGCCCGGGGACAGTTCCGAGACGCGGGAAACTCGCACCTCCCGAGCCTCTGCTGATGAATCGGAGCTGGGTTGAAAGTGCGGCGTTTCCGATAATACATCCAACTACACCGCTTTCCCGCGGGACATGCACAGGAAGTCGATGCATGAAATTGGCTGAAGAGAATTATTAATTCATTTAAAAGTGATTCGCTACAGTTCTAATATCGATCAACACAATACGCTATCAATCTCATTCAATTGCTCATAAAAGTGGCTAACAGCCTTCGTGATGTTTACATTTCGGTAAAAAGAGCTTCTTACCTTGCACCGCGGCTCAAGATTCAGTTACCACCCTGCCCCAGTGAGGCTGTGTTACGGGTTCTGTAATAAATGAACACACCCTGGTTAATGTTCAGTCAGCTCCGGGTGATAATCATTAACTAAACCCACAGCTTTATCAGCGAGTCTCTGCGTGTCCTGTTCCTTGCTACAGGGTATGTTCTGTCTCCAAACAAACATCACCATGGAGATGAAATGTGATCTCAGTGATTTTGAGAGTGGAAGGTTTGTCGGTGCCTTAGGGTGCAGTTTGACTATCGCAGGAACTGCTGAACTCCTGTGACTGCCCCGTTCAACAGTCGCAGTTTTGCGGAGAATGACGCGGAAGAGGATCAGTGAGCGGCCGTTCTGAGAGCAGAAACGCCCTGTTAGTGAGAGAGATCGAATGAGAAAAGCGACATTGGTTCAATCTGTCGGAAAAGCGACAGTAACTGAAATAACCACGCTGCAAATGCATTGTGCAGAGAGGCGTCATTGGACGTGTAACATGTCGAACATTGAAACGGACGGGCTACAGATGTAGAAAACCACGTACATACTATCAGTGGCCGCAGTATTAGTTACGGGACGTGCACAGTACAATGCCCATTGATATGTTTTTTTGTCAGCCAGAAGTTGCTGATGGGAGATTTAATTACATTGGCATCCCGCATTCTCTGTGACCATCGCAGATCTGACTGTGATGTCGGCTCATCAATCCTGCCTCTCACCTGTAACATCTCACTCATTTGTTTATCAAGGGTCACTACCCTGCAGGATTACAATATTAACTGAAAGACTCTCCTTCTCCTGAATATTGAGGGTGGTCATTCCCATGACACACTAGACCCAGAGAGAGAGAGAGAGAAAAAAACATCTCAACTGTCTTCAGCTTGCGGTGCCTGGTTTCAGATCCTCACACAACAGGAACTATTTTGTCCACGTCCCTGTCAAACTCCTCGGGACAATTTATGTCTCATTGAAGTTCCCACCCATTTTACCAAATTTCCGCGGATGCAATCAAGTACGTTGCTAATTAAAAAAAAAACTGTAATACATACAAGCAGGTCTCCCCTGTTTTACGTAACACCGCAGGTCAAGTTCACAAGAGATTCCTCACAGAAAAACTCACCGGGGCAGATATGCGTCTGCTAAACCTTCTATCGGTTTCCCACCTACCCTCTCACATCGGACAGAAGGGAAACAGCACTGTAGACGGTGATCCACAACAGCCCTCACCAACCGACTATATAATGGAACCATCAACTCCTTATACCGCCTTCCCCCACGACACCCACCCCGCCCCGGCTGTAATCTCCAATGTGGGTGGTTCCATGCTTTTGACCACCAAACGAAATGCCGTCCATGATGGACAGATAGTGTCGATCAAGCTAATGAAGGAATAAACAATGCGAATCCTCAGTTTCCTCGGTCAGGGATTGGTAAAGCCCCGAGTGTGGGCGGATAGGCTTCCTGTTACTGCAAGCAGTATCCCGGGGATAGTTTCGGGATGCGGGAAGCTCGCACCTCCCGAGCCTTTGCTGATGATTCGGAGCTGGGTTGAAAGTGCGGCGTTTCTAATACCACCGCCAACTGCACCGGTTCCCCGCGGGACATGCAAAGGAAGCCGATATATTTAGTTAGATGAAGGGAATTATTAATTCATTTAAAAGCGATTCGGTACAGTTCCAACATCGATCAACACAATACGTTAACAATCTCATTCAATTGTTCATAAAAGTGGCTGAATGCCTTTGTGATGTTTATAATTCAGTATATAGAGCTTCTTAACTAGTTCAGCGGACCCGGGTTCTGTTACAGCTGTGTTACGCCTTCTGTAAATACTGAACACAGCCTGATTAATGCTCAGTCAGCTCTTGGTGATAATCATTACCTAAACCCACAGATTTATCAGTGGTTCTCTCACTATACTGTTCATTAGTATAGGGTACGTTCTGTCTCCAAGAAACATCACCATGCAGAAGAAATGTGATCTCAGTGATTTTGAGAATGGAATGTTTGTTGGTGCCAGAGGGTGCAGTTTTATGGACAATGGACAATAGCTGCAGGAGTAGACCGTTTATAGAACCCGTCATACTTAAACTGTGGGCTTTGGTGCTGGACTACCACAACATTGGGAACATATCTCCTGCCTCTAGCGTGTCCAATCCCTTAATAATCTTATATGTCTCAATCAGATACACACTCATCTATCTAAATTCCAGTTTCAAAGCCAGCCGGCTCCAATCTCTCAGCAAATGACAGTCCCGCCATGCCCGGGAATCAACCCCGTGAACCTATGCTGCACTCCTTCAATAGCAAGAATATCCGTTCTCAAACTGCAGGTGTGGTCTCACCAGGGCCCTGTGCAAATACGGAAGGATTTTTTTGATCCTATACTCAACTCCCCTTGTTATGAAGACCAACATGCCATTAGCTTTCTTCACTGCCTGCTGTTCCTGCACGCGTACTTTCAGTGACTGATGAGCAAGGACACCTAGATCTCGCTGTACGTCCCCTTTTCCTAAATTGACACCATTCAGATAGTAATCCTCTTTCCTGTTCTTGCCACCAAAGTGGATAACCTCGCATTTATCTACATTAAACTGCATCTGTCATGCATCTGCCCACTCACCCAAACTGTCCAAGTCACCCTGCATTCTCATAACATCCTCTTCATATTTCACACTTCCACCCAGCTTTCTGTCATCTGCAAATTTGCTGATGTTACTTTTAGTCCCTTCATCTAAATCATTAATTCATATATTGTAAATAGCTGCAGTCCCAGCACTGAGCCATACTGTACCCCACTAAACGTTGCATGCCATTCTGTAAAGGAGCCGTTAATCCTACTCTTTATTTTCTGTCTGCCGAACAATTTTCTATCCATGTTAGTACACTACCCCGAATACTATGTGCACTAATTTTGCTGACTAATCTCCTATATGGGATCTTATCAAAGGTTTTCTGAATGTCCAGGTACACTAAATCCACTGGCATTCCCTTGTCCATTTTCGTAGTTACATCATTAAAAAATCCAGAAGATCAGTCAAGCATGCTTTCCCCTTCGTAAATCCATGCAGCCTCGGACCGATCCTGCTACTGCTATCCAAATGTGCCGCTATTTCATATTTTATATTTGACTCCACTCCAGCATCTTCCCCACCACTGATATCAGGCTAACTGGTCTATAATTCACTGTTTTCCCTCTCCCTCCTTTTATAGAAAGTGGGATAGCATTAGCTACCCTCCAATCCTCAGGAAATGATCCTTCAGTTCCTCCGTTACCCTAGGTCCTCTGGCCACTATAACATCCGGGAGATTGTCTATGTCCTCCCTGGTGAAGACAGATGGAAAGTACCAGTTCAACTCGTCTGCCATTTTCTTTTTCACAATAATAAATTCACCCGTTTCTGCCTTCAGGGGCCAAACTTTGGTCCTAACTATATATATATTTCCTGTTCGCTTACCGAAAGGATATTCTACTATCCTCTTTTATATCCTTGTTCAGCTTACCTTCGTACCTCATCTTTTCTCCCCGTATCAACTTCTTCGAGGGCCCAACTTTTGTCTTAACTATATATATTTTTCCTCTTCACATACCTAAAGAAGATTCTACTACACTCCTTTATATTCTTGTCTAGCTTACCTTCGTACCTCATCTTCCCCCCCCCCCCCCCGTGTTGTCATTTTTGTTAATCTTCTGTTGCTCTTTAAAAGTTTCCCAATCCTCTGGCTTCCCGCTCATCTTTGCTATGTTATACTTCTCTTTTATTTTTATACTGTCCTTGAGATTCCTTGTCAGACACGGTCGCCCCCTACTCCCCTTAGAAACATTCTTCCTCTTTGGAATGATCTGATCCTGCACTTACTGAATTATTCCCAGAAACACTTGCCATTGTCGTTCCACTGTCATCCCTGCGAGGGTATCCTTCCATTCAACTTTGGCTAACTCCTTCCTCCTGGCTCCATAGACCCCTTTGTTCAACTGTAATACTGACACCTCCGATTTTCCCTTCTACCTCTCAAATTGTGGATTAAAACACCATATTATAGTTACTACCTCCTAATAGCTCCTTTACCATGATTTCTCTTATCAAATCCTGTTCATTACACAATATTAGATCGAGAATTGTCTTCTCCCTGGTCGGCTCCAGTACAAGCTGCTCTAAGAATCCATCTCGGAGGCACTCCAAACACTTCCTTTCTCGGGGTCCAGTAACAACCTGATTTTCCCAGTCTACCTGCACGTTGAAATCCCCCATTACAACCTTTGCGACATGCTAATTGTAACTCTTGTTTCAACTTGCACCCTATAACCAGGCTATTATTTGGGGGCCTGTAGATAACTCCCATTAGGGTCTTTTTGCCCTTACAATATCTCAGTTCTGTCCATACTGACTCCACATCTCCGGATTCTACGTCACCCCTCGCAAGGTACAGAATTTCATTGCTCACCGGCAGAGCCACCCCACCCCTTCTGCCCACCTGTCTGGCCTTTCGATAGGATGTATATCCTTAAGTATTCACTTCCCAGTCCTGGACCTCTTGCAGCCATGTCTCTGTTATTCCTACAACATCATACTTACCAGCTTCCAACTGAGCTTCAAACTTCTCTACTTTATTTCTTAGACCGTGCATTCATGTACAATACTTTTAATCCATTACTCCTCTCGCTTCTCAAATCGGTCCCTATTGCACTTGGCCATACTCTCCAATCCCTTCCTGAGCTTTCGGTCCCATCAAATCTGTTGTCCTTCTTAACATTTCTTATTCTGTTTCCCTTTTACTCCATTATTATATTTCTAGTTCGTCTCCTCCTCCCCCCCCGCCCACTTATTAGTTTAAACTCACCCGTGTTGCAGTGGCAAACCTGCCTGCCAGAATGCTGGTCCCCCGCCTGTTAAGGTGCAACCCATCCCTTTTGTACGATTCATCCTTACCCCATCCTTATCCCAGTGGTCTAAGAATCTGAAACACTGTTTGCCGCACCAGCTCCTCAGCCACACATTGAGATCCCATATCTCCCTGTTCCTGCCCTCACCATCACGAGGAACTGGAAGCAGTTTTATTTCCTTGTCATGCTCGTGCAAGATCAGACTCCAGTTAAGTCCCCTTCTATTATTATCCTTCATTTGACTCAGAAACAATAGACAATAGACAAAAGACAGTAGGTGAGGGAGTAGGCCATTCGGCCCTTCTAGCCAGCACCGCCATTCACTGTTATTATAGCTGATCGTACACAATCAGTACCCCGTTTCTGCCCTCTCCCCATATCCCTTGACCCCCAATAAACAATGGATAATGGTCCGTGTAAATCACAAGTGGTTCCTGGGCAGGGCATATGTAGACATCGAAATGTTTTAAAATTAAAACGAGTACCAGCAACACTTTTTCAACAGTGGAGTAATTTTTCTGATGCACATTAAATTACTTTGAGAGATAAGCTACCGGATGTTCAATTTCATCATCGTCCTTTCGCAACAATATTGCTCAAGCAGCTTCATCTCTGGCGTCTATCGCGACTGAAAATGGTTTATTGAAATCAGGTGCTTTGAGCACAGGTTGATAACACAGGAAGGTTTTCAGCCGGTCAAATGCCTCTTGGGAAAGGTCAGTCCACAGAAATATGTCGCTCTTCCCTCGGAGATTCCTTAGGGAGAGAGCAATGTCTGCGAAGTTCTTACAATACTTACGGTACTATCCAACCATTCCTTAAATCTGTCTTAACGCTTTCTTGCCTGTCGTAGCGGGAACCTCAACAACAGCCTAAACCTTGTCCTGCCCAGGTGCCAGATGGCCCCGGCCTACCACATAGCCAAGATACGTGACAGTGGCGTGTCCAAATTCACGTTCAGCAAGGTTTACAGTGATATTTGCCTTGGACAGTTTCAAACTGTGTCTCTGTAACGTTCTCCTTCGCGTGTACTAAAAACGCCGAATTCAACGTCGAGATAAACCACAGTCAATGAAACCAGATCGCAGTATGATTAACCATTTACTGTTCACTCTTCACATTAACATATGGTGAAAACTGTTGATAAAACAATACAAGATTGATACAGTATTTGTTCCTTCCTTAATATCACATTTCAATTGTAAATACTTGCAAAGGTGACTATAACTACATTACATTAAGGTGCAGCATACAGGGAGAGTTTATCTGCTCCATTGACTACTTTAAATACACTTCCATGCAAACTATCCGCAACTCTTTAACTAACGAAAGCATAAACATTATCGACCGTCGTTACTTTTAACAGGATCGGCATTAACACCTTAGTTCACTATATCGATTATCTATTAACTTACAGTGTTGCTCTCACTGTGATTTCTAATGCTTGCAAAACAACTTCTGCTCAGGTGTGCCTCGTGGTGAGCCCCCACCCTCGCGTTAATTTCAAACCGGTACTTTCCCACAAGACGCGGCGAAACCGGATGTGATGTCATCGCATGCCGATATATTTTACATGCAATGAATATACTTTAAACACTTCTAATTCTAACTAGAAGATACTATCAAATGAATTACTAAGCGAAAATATTATAAACTAAATAACTGTCGTAAAGACAGCACAGTCTCTACTGCAGAGATATGCTCCTCCCAGGTGTCATTCCATACAATCAAGTCATCAAGATAAGAGCCTGTATTTTCTAAACCTTGAATCACTGAATTCAGCATCCTTTGGATCGTCCCTGAAGCATTTTTTTTTAATCCCAAACGGTAAAACATTGTACTCAAACAATCCAGATGGTGCCACAAATGCAGGTATTTCTTCAGCCATTTCTGTTAAAGGAACACACCTGTAACCTTTCAGCAGATCAATCTTTCTAAGGTATTTACTCTTCCCTACTCTGTCAATACAGTCATCCACTTTGGGGATGGGATAAGCATCTGTCTTTGTTACTGAGTCAACTTTCCTGTGGTCAGTACAGAATCTCATACTCCCATCTCTCGCACAGTAACGAACAGTCTGAAGTGGATGGCGTAATTATGCCGGCAGGTAGCATGTACTAAATTTACTTTTTCAATAATTTTATTTGTCTTGGTTCATTCTGTAAGGTTGTTGCTTAATGGAATCAGCTTAATCTACAATTACGTCATGCTCCACAGCCTTAGAATGTCAGGGAGTAGATCTTTATACTTGTTAATTAAACTCTTCAGTTGTTTTTGTTGTTTTGACTGCAAATGTTCAATCTTGCAACCAGGATTTTACCAGAAAAAATATCACCGAGTCTTGTGGAAACTACAAGGAATTCATAAAAGTGATCTGGTATTCCAGTAATAAATTTAACTGGTCAAAGAACACTGAGGCTGTCTACAAGAAGGGTCAGAGCCGTCTCTATTTCCTGAGGAGACTGATGTCCTTTAACCACTGCCGGACGATGCTGAGGATGTTCTACGAGTTAGTGGTGGCCAGTGCTATCATGTTTGCTGTTGTGCGCTGGGACAGCAGGCTGAGTGTAGCAGACACCAACAAAATCAACAAACTGATTCGTAAGGCCAGTGATGTTGTAGGGGTGGAACCGGACTCTCTGATGGTGGTGTCTGAAAAGAGGATGCTGTACAAGTTGCATGCCATCTTGGACAATGTCTCTCATCCACTTTATAACGCACTGGTTAGACACAGGAGTACATTCAGCCAGAGACTCATTCCACCGAGATCCAACACTGAACATCATAGGAAGTCATTCCTGCCTGTGGCCATCAAACTTTACAACTCCTCCCTCGGAGTGTCAGACACCCTGAGCCAATGGGCTGGCCCTGGACTTATTTCCACTTGTCATAATTTACTTATTGTTATTTAATTATTTATGGATTTATATTGCTATATTTCTACACAATTCTTGGTTGGCGCGACTGTAACGAAACCCAATTTCCTTCGGAATCAATAAAGTATGTCTGTCTGTCTGTCTGTCTGTCTGTCTGTCTGTCCGTCCGTAAAGAGCTGGAGGTGGAGTGGAACTGGGCGAGCTCCAGAACATTCGGGACTCTGAAGTGGTGATGGACAGGATATATAGATAGGGAATTACACCCAGGGCGCAGGCACGGGAGACTTTGTGATAGTCATGAATGAGAAAAGGCTGAAGGGGCCAAGGCAGAGTTTCCATGTGGCCATTTTCTTCAACATTTTGGTTCGCATCGCTGGGTTTCGAGGCGGGTTAATCACCTCTGTGACTCAGAAGGGAAGTGGGCGTTGTGTGGTGACCTTGAGTGTCTGGTGGTGGTGGGGGCGGCAGCATGAAAGTCATGCTGCGCTGATCGGATATTCGTTAGTGGTGCGGACAGGTGGTTATGTCGGCGACAACGTTAGGGACATCTCAGATGGAGTCCTCACCATTCTGAACTGGGTGTGTGAACAGCTGGAAATGTTTGGCCATTGAGTTACCAATGACATGGGCACTTTGTGTGACCAAGTACTGCATCGCCAGTTCCGGGAGTTCAGAGCGAGTCAAAAGGCAGGGCCTTCCCGGATATGCTATTGGTGCACCGGGCTTATGACGCCGGAAGCAGGAAAACTGTTGAGATTAATGGTTTGCTAAAGAGATGTTTGTCTATCCCATTTCTCCGGAAATGGATGCTAACATTGCATTTGGCTTCCCCTCCGTTCTGCAAATATTCCTGAAGGGAATCTTCCCAAAAGGATCTGTACCTCTGCTTGGTTCAGTGATTCTCTACTTTGTTAATATAGGCTAGGCCTAAACAGAGCTTATGCAGTTTGTTCCATGGCGAAAGAGTAGGTTTTATATACAGGTTCTCGGAAAATGGATTGGAACATGCATTTGGCTCCCTCACCACTGAATCAATCTGCAGATGTTCCTGTCTCTCTGCAGCTCTGATTTTTCAATTCAAATGTTATTCCCATTTACAAAATAGTCCACGCCTTTATTCCCTCTGCCAAACAGTAAGACTGGACACTTTCCTACATTATATTCCTTCATAATTCCTTGCCTCTTCTCCTGTCTGTCTAGTTCCTTCTGCAAGCACCCTGTTTCCTCAATTCTGCCAGCTCTTCCATCTACCTTTGCATGGGTCTCAAATCCTGCTATAAAGTAACCAAATCCTTCCTTCAATCATTGACGTACAACGCGATAAGAAGCGGTCCCGGTACCGATTGCTTCGGAAGTTCACTGTTCACCGCCATACAATCAGTAAAGAACAACTCCAGAAGGCTACAATATTAAACTCCACCAGGATAGTCTGAAAGTTCTGAGCGAATGAGAAATGAGCGTAATTGGCTGTGTCTGGTCATGCGGTTTTACAAGCTACTCAGAAACAGAAAAAGGCACAACAACTTACTGTCAATACAATTGTCAAGTTGCAACAAATTATATAACTACCGGGCAGTAATTACCGATGGGACAATCCATAATAACCATCTGGATACAGTAACAGAGGACTTATTCAACTTATTCTATAGATAAAGGACAACAACAACATATTCAATAAATAAAGCCATTATTAGCACGCAAAACATACCGAAATCAATGCTTTAAATCACTAAAATTTGCTGAATTAACCATTACATATTGTTCATATTCTATTCCTTCACAGTAGGGTCTGGGTCAAGTTTGATCCGGGCAGGAATTCCCTCAAAACAAATGTCTGTACCAAATGTGAACCACTGTTATTTTAGAATGTATAAATAGCCAATTTGGCATGAATAAATGTACGATCAATCATTAATTAATGTTGCAGACAGCAGGCAAAGTGTATTTTAAGAGAAAAAATCGTTTATGGAGAACAAGCATCTACTATCACACAATATCATGTCCTATTTTTACCAAATACATGAAAACATGACGGACATAACGATTTAATTATAATTGTTGAAACTGAAAAAGGAAAGAACATTCTGCAACTGTGGGGTTTATTATATAACCATTTATAACCCTTACAACCATCAAACACTATCCTCACTGCTGTATTATAAAATATCCTCATAATATTATGTCATTACAGCTACTAACTATCTAATCAACATTAACTAATATTTAACAAACATAGAAAAATAAATGTTATTTAAAAACTAGTCCTGGCATGCAAAGCAGTTGAGATACTTTCGGATACTTTGCGTGTGTGACCCTTGCATATTTGTTTCCTACATTTGCAGCAAGTTGTTCCTGTATTACAGTCATTTTCTGCAGAACAGAAGTTCCATCTCCATCTCTATTGCCCCCTTGTTTTGTCTTCTTGTGCGACTTGTTGTTGATCAAGGCCAGTTTCAGATCGCGGCACTGCCCTTCCCAGTGCTGCTGAGGCTGCTGTGCCGGGAAGGTGGTGTCGCCTTTGCATAAAATGAGTCCAAAGGGCCTTTCCAAGCTCCTCCAAAAAAACCTCCTACTGTTCTTCTTGCTTACCCTCCAGTTAGTGTTCAGCTCATTCCATAAGACAAAGGCGTTGTAGGTCGATATGTCAATTATGTTATGGATAATGGCGAGAAGCAAGCGGACTGTTCTCCTCTTGCAGCTGGATGAGACTGTTACTTTGTCAAAGTTGTCCACTCCTCCTTTGTTGGCATTGTAGTCAAGGATGATGGCTGGTTTTCTGTCCTCCTCAGCGCTGACCTCTGCAACCTCATGTAATGTGTTCATAAGGACGACATTCTTGTACTTCACTTGCATATGCGAGACAACTATGGTGTCATGGGTGAAAGCAAATCAGGAAGTCAAGACGTCTCCAACCCCCTCCCCCCGTTGCAATCAGAGCTGGTGGCAGCTCGAGGCCACGGACAGTGATTCGCTGCTTTCATCGATAACAAGTGAAAAGCCCCCTGATGATGGAAGCAGGCCGGAGGGCAAAACTGGATCTTCGGGGTAACAACATTCGCATCGTTGAAGATTATGCTCTTCAAGTGTGGAAGATGCGCGCCGAGTATAAAGATGTTACGAAAGAGTTTAATAATCGTGGATAAAGACCCTCGCTCTGCACCCCTGCCCATCTAGAAATAACTCATTAGACTGGGGACCACAAATACTTTAAGTAGGTTATGGAGGCTCAAAAGATATTGAAGGTCTCCCAGCCATTTTACTATATCAGACTCGGTTTGATTTATTTTCGAAAATGGCCGTTAAGTACTTTCCGTTATTTTTTCAGTCTGTTTTTTTTTTTAAGTTATGTATTTTTTTCATCGTTACTCGTCGGTAAACTATTCTGTAGTATTAATTTCTATTAAGCTTAATATTTTTGATGGTATTGTTTTTCATTACGTATAATTTTGATTTGTGGTGTGCACTGTTCTCAAGTTGATGGATGACAAAGTTATGAATCCGGAAGGCGGATTTTGGAGTGTCTTTCTTTTCGAAGAGCTTGCTGCGTTTCTTGGTAAGTGTCTTGCTTTGCAATTGAAGGGAGGGGTGGGTTCTCTAGTGCCAACACTATTCATTGTTTGTTATGTTTTTATTATTATTCTCTGTTGTTCAGGACACGTTTCTGTCCTGACTCCTTGACTCATACCTTTGCTCCAGAACAGTTATTTGAATGATTGATCTTCTTTATGCCTACCATTGTTGACGTTCTATTAAATGACAATTAGTTCGTTGAAGTTAATGAACTGAAATGTATTGGGATTGAACCATCCTGTTAAAAGAAAGAAGGTGTTTTCACAACTTAAGCAACGTAAAGCTGATATTGTTATTTTCTGCAGGAAGCTCAAATTCGAAGTTTTGATAATTCTCGTCTTCAGACTGGATTTATTAAAAATCGCTATTCATCCTTTAACGTTAGAAAATTAATTAATATTATTTATACTTCTTCATCTAAAATACCAGAATGTGTTATATCTTTAGATGCTGAAAAAGCATTTGACAGAGTTGAATGGCCATATTTATTTACTGCAATGCAACAATTTAATTTTAGTTCAAAAATTATATCATGGATTAAATTAATATACCATAAACCTTTAGCTTCGGTTTTTACCAATAATCAATGATCCCTTTTTTCAGTTATTTCGTGGTACGAGGCAAGGTTGCCCTTTAAGTTCTTTACTATTTGACATTGCTTTAGAACCGTTGGCTATAGCTATTCGGGAATCACCTAATATTCTGGGTATTACCCGTGGGGAGAGGATGTATAAAGTATCATTGTACGCTGATTATTTGTTATTATATATATCTGACCCGGAAAAATCTATCCCTGCTATTTCGTCTTTGCTTGCTCAATTTAGTAATTTTTCTGGTTATAAATTGAATTTTAACAAGAGTGAACTATTTCCATTAAATATGCAAGTTCCAATTTATAAACATTTACCATATAAAATTGTTATAGATTATTTTACTTACCTAGGCATTAAAATTACTAAAAAAACATAAAGATCTATTTAAGGTTAACTTTTTACCTTTAATTGATCAAATTAAGTAACTTGCTATTAGGTGGTCTCAACTATTTTTGTCATTGGTTGGTAGAGTTAATGCTATTAAGATGATGATACTACCTAAATTCTTAATTTTATTTCAAGCATTACCCATTGTTATTCCTAAAGCTTTTTTGATACTATTGACTCAAAAATATCTTCTTATTTGTGGCAGAACAAAAACCCTAGATTGGGTAAAAAATATTTACAGAAGCCTAAGAAGGAGGGCGGTTTGGCTTTACCAAACTTAAGATTTTACTATTGGGCAGTCAATATACGGTATTCAATATTCTGGACACAAGAATTGACTATAGCTACTTGCCCACAATGGGTAAATTTGGAATGTAAATCTGTGCAAGATTTTTCATTGAATTCAATCTTAGGATCTTCACTTCCTTTTTCATTATTCAAATTGAATAAACAGATAACTAATCCTATAGTCAGATATACATTACGAATTTGGTTTCAATTTGGTAAATTTTTTGGTTTGAATAAATTTATTTTATCATGTCCTATAATATCTAATTATTTTTTTCGGCCTTCATCTATGGATCAAGCTTTTCTTTTATGGAAAACAAAACGTATAACATGTTTTCGTGATCTGTTTCTGGATGATAACATTATGTCCTTTGAACATCTATCTAATAAATATAATTTACCTGAAACCCATTTTTTAGATATTTGCAAGTTAGAATTTTTTTGTATAATGAGTTACAGTCTTTTTCGAAAGCATGTCCATTGGACATTACAGATAGAATTTTAGCTCTTAATCCTTATCAAAAGGCTTTAGTAGCCATCATTTATCAGATGATCATGAATTTACAGTTAGATGTATCAGAAAAAAATTAAGAAGGAATGGCAAGAAGAGTTGCATTGTCTTATATCTTCTGAGCAATGGGAAAAAAAGTTATTATTGGTAAATTCGTCCTCTATCTATGCTAAACATGCCTTAATACAATTTAAGGTTGTACATAGAGCTCATATGTCTAAGCATAAACTGGCTCGATTTTACTCTCATCTTAACTCAACCTGTGATAGATGTCATTCTGATGTTGCTTCATTGACTCATATGTTCTGGTCTTGTCCTTGTTTACAAAATTATTAGAAAGATATCTTCAGTATTATTTCAAAAGTCTTAAAAAATAATTTTCAACCACATCCTCACTGCAATTTTCGGTTTACCAATGTCGGATAAAAATCGTTTATCTGCTTCATCTCAACGAATGATTGCATTTGTTACATTAATGGCTAGAAGATCTATATTATTGAATTGGAAAGAAATTAATCCTCCAACTGTATTTCAGTGGTTTTCTCAAACTATTTCTTGTTTGAGTTTAGAAAAGATTAGAAGTGTGGTTTTTGAACCTTCAGTTAAATTTGAAGAAACTTGGAGACCTTTGATTCAACATTTTCACATGAGTTGAATTGTCTTTTCCTAAACCTTACTTATATTATCCTTAATCGAATGGATGGAGGTTCGGAGTTATTGGCACTACTGTATATGTAAATATTATTCAATGGCCCATGTTGGTTAGTGCTTTTTTTTGTTTTATTTTCACTTTTTTGGGGATTTTTTTTCTTTTTTTTTCTTTTTACTCCTTTGTTCATTTTTGTTCTGGGTTTGAGAGGTTATATATGTTTATTATTACATATTATTATTACATATCTGAATGTACTCTCAAACATTTTGTATTCATGTTTCATTTATGTTTGTTTAAAACTAATAACAATATTTAAAAAGATAATTCTCGTCTTTTGTCAAGATGGGTGGGTCAGATTTTCCATTCTTCCTTCCCGGCCAAAGCCAGTTTCTATCCTCATTAATCTAAATGTTCCTTTCGAACTCCATGGTAAGGTGTCTGACACAAATGGTCGTGTTATTATTATCTCTGGGAAATTGTTTAAAACTAGGGCAGTATTTGGTAACCTGTCTGCTCCTAATTTGGATGATGTGAAAATTTTGAACGTTTTGTTTTTCCTTTATTGCCTCATCATAAGTTATATTTTCCTATATTGGGCGGTGACTTCTGTTGTTGGTTAGATCCAGTTTTAAATCGATCGTCCTCTGTTCCTAGATTACCCAGTAAATCTGATTTATCTATTCATTCTTTCCTTTCTAACTATGGTGTCTCTGATGTGTAGCGCTCTTTTTCCATTCTACTGAAAGAGATTACTCCTTTTTTTCTCATGTCCACCATACTTTTACTGGAATTGATTAGTTTTAATGGATAACCAGCTGATTCCGTCAGTTCACTCTTGTGATTATCAGAGTATATTGATTTAGGGTCATGCCCCAGTTAACTTGTCCATAAATTTTCCTAGTCTTCCTCAAATAAATAAACAGCGACGTTCTAATCCGACTTTGTTATCGGGTGATGATATTGTAAAATCTATGAAGGACTAGATAATTTTTTTCTTAACACTAATACGTCATCTGACATTTCATCCCAGATTGTCTGCGAAGCTATGAAAGCATATTTTAGGGGTCAAATATTTTCATATACAGCCAATCATAACAGAAAGACTCGTTTAGACCGATTAGGTTTTATCATTCAGATTAAAGTAATAGATCCACTGTACAAGAAGCGAGTTTCATCTAATCTCCACTCAACTTCTTGAAAGCAAAAACTGATTTCATATTCATGTTGATAAATCCGGCAATTTTTTTAGTTAAGCAATTAAGACACTCCAAATCTAAACAACATAGTACAAAGATTCGAATGGAAAATGGGATCATTACTTCGAATTATTCGGAAATACGCGATTTATTTAACTATTGCTATTGACTTTCTAATTCCGAACCTTCAAATGATAATATTTCTGTTAAATAGTCTGAATATTCCTTCGCTCTCCTCTGACGATAAAACAAAACTCAAGAGCGAATATCACTAGAAGAAGTATCCTCTGCCATTTCTGCACTGCCATCGGGCAAATCTCCTTGACCTGATGGGTTCTCTGCAGAATTTTATAAATCATTTTCCTCACTTTTTTCATCTCAGTTATTTTAGTTCTATCTGATTTGTTTAAACATGGAAAATTGCCACCATCATTTCATGAGTTATGTATTATTCTTTCAACTAAAAAAGCTAAAGATCCAACAGAGTGTTCTTCGTACAGGCAGAATTCCTAGTTAAATGTTGATTTTAAAATTTTGGCTAAAGATTTGCCTCATAGATTGGAGACCTTTTACCTTTATTATTTCTGAAGACCAAGCCGGTTTTATTAAAAATCGTCTTGCCTTTCTTAATATACGGTGTTTATTTAATATTTTATATTCACCCTCAAATGGGACTCTAGAACGTGTTAGTTCCCTTGAAGCGGCGAAAACGTTTGATCGTGTAGAGTGAAATTTCCTTTTTTCCGCTTTAGAAAAATTCGATAGCGGAAAAAAGTTTAAATTCATGGATTAAATTGTTATAATAAAGTCCTGCCGATTCTGTTTTTACTATCAGCAATCCTTGTCTTTTAGTCTTCAACATGGAACCAGTCAAGGATATCATTAAATCCCTTACTTTTTGATTTGGCTCGAGAGCCCCTGGCGATTGCGTTTTGAATTTGTCCTGAACTAACGGGGATTCAGAGGGGGGGGGGTGAGCATGAAGTTTCTCTTAATGCTGACGATCTGTTACATTTCCTATCAAATCCGTCCACTTCCTTGTGCCCAATGTTTTTACTTCTTGATCAATTTAGCCAGCATTCTGGCTACAAACTTAAGTTACATAAGCCTCAAATCTTCCCAATTAACAGAGAAGCAGAAGCTTTAGCATTTCACGACCTTCCTTTTAAATTGACCTGCCTTGATATTACAGTCACAAGGAACTTCAAGGATATTTTCCGTGAAAATTTTGCTAGTCTTTTAAATTCTGCAAAACGGAGTTTGACGCAATTGTCACCATTATCTATGTCTCTAGTGGGTCGAATTCATGTTATTAAAATGTATATCCTTCCTAAATGTTTATACTAACTTCAGTCTATTTCAATATTTTATTTCTGAAGTTTTTAGTACTCCAGAAATTCTATTATTTGTCCTATTTATGGAAGGGTAAACGTTCTAGACTTAACTAAGTTTACCACCAAAAATCTGAAAAAGAAGATGGTATGGCTTTACCTAACTTCTGTTTATATTATTGGGTAGCTAACGTGCTCAGTATATAAAAAAAAACACAAAATGCTGACAAAACTCAGCAGGCCAGACAGCATCCATGTGAGGAGGTAACAACGACGTTTTGGGCCGAAACACTTCATCAGGAGTGAAGTAACATGGGATGGTCGAGGGTGGATAAGAAGTGGTGGGAGGAATATAGTGGAAAGCTTGGAAGTGATAGGCTGGAGGGAAATGGAATAACGGGAAGGTGCAGAATTATGGGAAATAAAAGAGAAAGAAAGGTAGGGCTGGGGGAGAGATTATAGTGAGGGGGGGGGAAGAGAGAGAAAGAGAACCGGACTAAAGTAATATATAAGGATGGGGGTAAGGGTGGGTGAATTGGATGTTCATGCCGGCAGGAAGGAGGTTGCCTAGGCGGAAGATAAGGCATAGCTCCATCACCAGCGTGTGGCCTCTTATTGACGGTAGAAGAGGCCATGGACAGAGATGTCGGAGAGGTAGTGGTCTGTGGAATTGAAGTGTGTGGCCACAGGAAGATCCCGCCACTGCTGGAGGACTGAGCCGGTGTTTGGCAAAACGGTCTCCCAGTCTGCGGCGGTTCTCCCCGATGTATAAATGGCCGCATCTGGAGCACCGGATATTGTATATCACCCCAGTTGACTCGCAGGTGAAGTGGTGCCTCACCTGAAAGGACTCTCTGGGGCCTGGGAGGGTGGTGAGTGAAGATGTGTGGGGGCAGGTGTAGCACTTCTTCCGTTTGCAAAGATGAGTGCCCGGAGGGAGGTCCGTGGGGAGGGATGGGTGGGATGAATGGACAAGGGAGTCGCGTAGGGAGCGATCCGTGCGGAAAGCCGAGAGTGGGGGGAGACGGGTAGATGTGGTTGGTCGTGGGATCACGTAGGAGGTGGCGGAAGTTACGGAGGATTATGCGTTGGATCTGTAGGCTGGTAGGGTGATAGGTGAGGACCAGGGGGACTCTATCCCTGGTAGGCTGGCCGTGGGATGGGGTGAGGGCAGAGGTGCGTGAAATACGTGAGACGCGGTGGAGGGAAGAGTTGATAGTGGACGAAGAGCGGATGCGGCGGGGGCGGAGGAATTGAGAGAAAGGGATAGCATTTTTACCGGAGACAGGGTGGGAGGAGGAATAGTCTAGGTAGTTGTGGGAGTTAGTTGGTTTGTAGTAGACGTCGGTGGATAGGCTGTCTCCAGAGATAGAAACAGAAAGATCTAGAAAGGGGAGGGAGGTGTCGGAAATGTACCAGCTGAAATTGAGGGTGGGGTGAAAGTCGGAGGCGAAGTTAATGAAGTTGACGAGCTCAGCATGCGTGCAGGAAGCAGCGCCGATGCAGTCGTCGATATAACGTAAGAAAAGAGGAGGATGGATACCGGTGTAGGATTGGAACATAGATTGCTCCACATGGCCGACAAAAAAACAGGCATAGCTAGGACCCATGCAGGTGCCCATGGCTACACCCTTAGTTTGGAGGAAGTGGGAGGAGCCAATGGAGATATTGTAAAGGGTGAGGACTAATTCCGCGAGGCAGAGAAGAGTGGTGGTAGAAGGAGACTTGCTGAGTCTGAAATCCAGGAAGAAACGGAGACCTTGGAGACCTTCCTGCTGGGGGATAGAGGTATATAGGGACTGGACGTCCATGGTGAAAATGAGGCGGTGGGGGATAGAGGTATATAGGGACTGGACGTCCATGGTGAAAATGAGGCTGTGCGGGACTGGGAATTCAAAATCTTTGCAGAGATGTAAAGCATGGGAAGTATCACGGACATAGGTGGGAAGGGATTGAACAAGGGGAGAAAAAATAGAGTCGTGATAGGCAAAAATTAGTTTAGTGTGGCAGGAGCAAGCAGAGACAAAGGGTCTGCCTGGACAGGCAGGTTTGTGAACAATCTGTGTTCCAAGTTAACACCGGTATTTGTCCTCCTCTTTCCTTGCGTTATATCGACGACTGAATCGCTGCTGCTTCCTGCACGCATGCTGAGTTCGTCGACATCATTAACTTCGCCTCCAACTTTCACCCCGCCCTCAAATTCACCTGTTCTATTTTCGTCACCTCCCTCCCCTTTCTAGATCGTTCTGTTTCTATCTCTGGAGACAGCCTGTCCACCGACGGCTACTACAAACTTACTAAGTCCCACAGCTACCTAGACTATTCCTCCTCCCACACTGTCTTCTGCAAAAATATCCCTTTCTCTCAATTCCTCCGCCTCCGCCGCATCTGCTCTCAGGATGAGGCCTTTCATCCTAGGCCAAAGGAGATGTCTTCCTTTTTTAAAGAACGGGGCTTCCCTTCGACTACTATCAACTCCAACCTCCATCACGTTTCCCATATTTAACGCACCACTGCCCTCACCCCATCCCCCCGTCAGCCCACCAGGGATAGAGTCCCCCTGATCCTCAGCTATCACCCTACCAGCCGACAGATCCAACGAATCATCCTCCGTAACTTCCGCCACCTCCCACGTGATCCCCTCCTTTTCTTTCGTCTTTCCGCAAGAATCGCTCCCTACGCGACTCCCTTGTCCATTCATTCTCCCCATCCCTCCCCACCGTCCTCCCTCCGGGCACTCATCCCTGCAAACGGAAGAAGTGCTACACCTGCCCCCACTCTTCTTCCATCAACACCATCCCAGGCCCCAGACAGTTCTTTCAGGTGAGGCACCACTTCACCTGTGAGTCACCTGGGGTGTTATACTGTGTTCGGTCTTCCCGATGTGGCCATTTATACATTGGGGAGACCCGCCGCAGACTGGGAGACCGTTTCGCCGAACACCGGCGCTCAGTCCTCCAGCAGTGGCGGGATCTCCCTGTGGCCACACACTTTAATTCCACAGATTCCACAGACCACTCACACTCCGACATGTCTGTCCATGGCCTCCTCTGCCGACAAGATGAGGCCAAACACCGGTGATGGAGCAATACCTTATTTCCCGCCTAGGCAGCCATTTTCCTGCCGGCATGAACATCCAACTCACTGACCTCCGTTGATACCCCTGCCCCCCACCCTTACCCCCATCCCTATATATTACTTTAGTCCGGTTCTCTTTCGCTATCTTTTTCCCACTGACTATAATCTCTCCCCTAGCCCTACGTTTTTTTCGCTTTTATTTCCCATAATTCTCCAGCTTCCCCCGAGCCCATTTCCCTCCAGCCTATTACTTCCCAGCTCTCTACCTTATCCCTTCCCCAACCCTTCTTAAACCTCCTCGACAATTACATGTTACTTCACTCCTGATGAAGGGATTCGGCCCGAAGCGTTGTTATTACCTCCTCCCATAGATGCTGTCTGGCCGGCTGAGCATCCTGTCTGCCAGCATCTTGTGTTTTTTTACAGAGAACATTAGCTGTCCAATAATATAAGCAGAAGTTACATATAGCCATACCATTTCTTTTTCAGATTTTTGTTGGTAAACTTTATTAAGTCTTGAACGTTTACCTCTTCATAAATAGGAAAAAAAACTAATAGAATTTGAGGAGTCAAAAAAAACCCATCATAAATAATTATTGGAATAGACTGAAATTAGTATAAACATTTAGGAAGTATATACATTTTAATAACATTAATTCGACCTATTAGACTAGAGACATAGATAATGGTGACAATTGTGTCAAATTCTGTTTTGTAGAATTTAAAAGACTAGCAAAATTTTCACGAAAGAGATCCTTGAAGTTACTTGTTATTGTAATATCAAGGTAGGTAAATTGAAAAGGAAGGTCATGAAATGCTAAAGCTTCTGCTTCTCTGTTAATTGGGAAGAGTTCAGGCTTATGTAACTTAAGTTTGTAGCCAGAAAGTTGGCTAAATTGATCAAGAAGTAAAATAATTGAGCGCAAGGAAGTGGACGGATTTGATGGGAAATGTAAATGATCGTCAGCATTAAGCGAAACTTTATGCTCACCACGCCCCCTCTAAATCACCGTTAGTTCAGGACAAATTCAAAACGCAATCGCCAGCGGCTCTCTAGCCAAATCACAAAGTAAGGGATGACATCCTTGACGGGTTCCATGTTTAAGGCTAGAAGACAAGGATTGCTGATAGTTAGTCAAAACAGAAGCGGTAGGACTTTAGTATAACAATTTAATCCATGAATTAAAACGTTTTTCCGAGATCGAATTTTTCTAAAAAGGCAAAAAGGTAATTCCAGTCTACGCGATCAAACGTTTTCTCCACTTAAAGGAAAATAACCCGTTCCAGACTCCCATTTGAGGGCGAATATAAAATATTTAAAAAACGCCGTATATTAAGAAAGGGAAGACCATTCTTAATAAAACCGGCTTGGTCTTCAGAAATAATAAAGGTAAAAGGTCTCCAATCTATGAGGCAAATCTTTAGCCAAAATTTTAACATCAACATTTAACAAGGAATTCGGCCTGTACGAAGAACACTCTGTTGGATCTTTAGCTTTTTTAGTTGAAAGAATAATACATAACTCATTAAATGATGGCGGCAATTTTCCATGTTTAAACAAATCAGATAGAACTAAAATAACTAGGATGAAAAAAGTGAGGAAAATGATTTATAAAATTCTGCAGAGAACCCATCAGGTCCAGGAGATTTGCCCGATGGCAGTGCAGAAATGGCAGAGGATACTTCGTCTAGTGATATTCGCTCTTGAGTTTTGTTTTAACGTCAGAGGAGAGCGAACAATATTCAGACTATTTAACAGAAGTATTATCATTTACATATTCGGAAGTACAAAGTTGAGAATAATAGTTCTTAAATAAATCGTTAATTTCAGAATAATCAGAAGTAATAATCCCATTTTCCATTCGAATCGTTGTATAATATTGTTTAGTATTCGAAAGACTTAATTGGTTAACTATAAAATTGCCGGATTTATCATCATGAATATAAAATCGGCTTTTGCTTTCAAGAAGTTGACGTTCAATTGGTTGAGTGGAGATCAGGTGAAACTCGCTTATTGTCCAGTTCAGTCTGGGCATACAGTGGATCTATTACTTTAATCTGACTGATCAAATCTAATCGGTCTAAATGAGTTTTTCTTTTACGATTGGCTCTATATGAAGTTATTTCACCCCTAAAATATGCTTTCATAGCTTCGCAGACAATCTGGGATGAGATTTCAGTTGACGTATTCGTGTTAAGAAAAAAGTAATCTAGTCCTTCATAAATTTTACAATATCATCACCCGATAACAAAGTCGGATTAAAACGCCGCTGTTTATTCATTTGAGGAAGACCAGGAAATTTTATGGACAAGTTAACAGAGGCATGATCCTAAATCAATATACTCTGATAATCACAAGTGTGAACTGATGGAATCAGCTGGTTATCCATTAAAACTAATCAATTCTAGTAAAAGTATGGTGGACATGAGAAAAAAAAAGGAGTAACCTCTCTCAGTAGGATGGAGAAAGAACGCTACACATCAAAGATACCACAGTTAGAAAGGAAGGAATGAATAGATAAATCAGACTTACTGGGCAATCTAGGAACAGACGACGATCGATTTAAAACTGGATCTAATCAACAACAGAAGTCGCCGCCCAATATAAGAGAATATAAATTAAGATCAGGCAATAAAAAAATCGTTCAAAATTTTCATATCATCCAAATTAGTAGCATACAGGTTACCCAATACTGCCCTAGTATTAAGCAATTTCCCAGAGACAATAATAAAACGACCATTTGTGTCAGACACCTTCCCATGGAGTTCGAAAGGAACATTTAGATTAGTGAGGATAGAAACCCCCTGGCTTTGGCCGGGAAGGAAGAATGGCTGACCCACCCATCTAGACAAAAGACTTGAATTATCAAAATTTCGAATCTGAGTTTCTTGCAAAAAACAAATATCAGCATTGCGTTGCTTAAGATATGAAAATACCTTCCTTCTTTTAACAGGATTGTTCAATCCCAGTACATTCCAGCTCATTAACTTCAACGAACTAATTGTCATTTAATAGAACATCAACAATGGTAGGCATAAATCAGATCAAACATTCAAATTACTGTTCTGGAGCAAAAGTATAAGTCAAGGAGTCAGGACAGAAACGTGTCCTGAACAACAGAGAACAATAATAAAAAACAACAAAAATGAATAGTGTTGGCACGAGAGAACCCACCCCTCCCTCCAATCGCAAAACAAGACAGCCACCAAGAAAAGCAGCAAGCTCTTCGAAAAAAAGACACCCCGAAATCCGACTTCCGGATTCAGAACGTTGTCATACAGCAACTTGAGAACATTATACACCAGAAATCAAAATTATAAATAAAGAGAAACTATAAAATCAAAAATATCAAGCTTAGTAGAAAATAATAATACAGAATAGTCTACCCGCGAAAAATTATGAAAACAAAAATGCAGAAATTTTAAAAAAAGACAGAAAAAGTAACAGAAAATACTTAACGGCCATTTTCGAAAATAAATCAAACCGAGTCTGATATAGTAAACTGGCTGTGAGACATTCAATAATTTTTGAGGCTGCTTAACCTACTTGAACTATTTGTGGTCCACAGTTTTATGAGTTATTTGGAGACGGGCAGGGTTACACAGCGAGGGTCTTTATCCGCGATTATGAAACTCTTCCGTAACATCTTTATACTCGGCGCGCATCTTCAACACCTGAGCAGCATAATCTTCAACGATGCGAATGTTGTGACCCCGAAAATCCAGTTTTCCCCACCGGCCTGCTTCCATAATCAGAAGTTTTTTCACTTGATATCGATGAAAGCAGAGAATCACTGTACGTGGCCTCGAGCTGCCACCAGCTCTGATTGCAACGGGGGGGAGGGGGGAGACATCTTGACTTCCAGATTTCCTGTCGCCCATGACACCACAGTTGTCTCGTATATGCAAGTGAAGAACAAGAATGTCATCCTAATGAACACATTACATGAGGTTGCAGAGGTCAGCACTGAGGAGGACAGAAAACCAGCCATCTTCCTTGACTACAATGCCAACAAAGGAGGACTGGACAACTTTGACAAAGTAACAGGCACTTCCAGCTGAACAGCACGCTTACATTGCTTACACACAGGAGAACGCCCGCTTGCCTCTCGCCATATTCCATAGCATCATTGACATTTGGACCTACAAACCTTTTGTCATATGCAGTAAGCTGAACCCAACCTGGAGGGTAAGCAATAGGAAAGCTAGGAGGTTATTTTTGGAGGAGCTTTGAAAGGCCCTTGTGCCACATTCCCGGCACAGCAGCCTCAGCAACACTGGTCAGGACAGTGCCGCGATCTGAACCTGGCCTTGATCAACAACAAGTCCCACAAGAAGCCAACACAAGGGGGCAGTAGTGAAGCAGATGGACTTATGCTCTGCATAAATGACTGTAAAACAGGGACATCTTGCTGCAAATGTGGGAAACAAATAAGCAAGGGTCACTTACGCAAGGTATCCCACAATTGCTTTGCATGCCAAGACTAGTTCTTAAATAACATTTCTTTTAGTATGTTGGTTAAATACTAGTTAATGTTGATTAGATAGTTAATAGCAATAATGACATAACATTATGAGGATATTTTATGATATAGCAGTGAGGATAGTGTTTGATGTTGTAAGAGTTATAAATGGTTACATAACAAACCCCAAGTTTGAAGAATGTTCTTGCCATTTTCAGCTTCAACAAATATAATTAAATCTTTATGTCCGTGATGTTTTCATGTATTTGGTAAAATAGGACATGTTATTGTGTGATAGTAGATGTTTTTTTCTCCATAAACGATTTTCTTTCTCTTAAAATACAATTTGCCTGCTCTCTGCAACATTAATTAATGATTTATCGTAAATATATTAATACCAAATTGGCTATTTATACATTCTAAAATAACAGTGGTTCACATTTGGTACAGACATTTGTTTTGAGGGAATTCCTGCCCGGATCAAACTTGACCCAGACCTTACTGTGAAGGAATAGAATATGAACACTATGTAACGGTTAATTCAGCATATTTTAGTGCTTTAAAGCATTGATTTCGGTACGTTTTGTGTGTTAATAATGGCTTTATCTATTGAATATTTTGTTGTTGTCCTTTATCTATAGAATAAGTTGAATAAGTCCTCTGTTACTGTATCCAGATGGTTATTATGGATTGTCCCATCTGTAATTACTGCCCGGTAGTCATATAATTTGTTGCAACTTGACAATTGTATTGACAGTAAGTTGTTGTGCCTTTTTCTGTTTCTGAGTAGCTTGTAAAACCGCAAGACCAGACACAGCCAATTACGCACATTTCTCATTCGCTCAGAACATTCAGACTATCCTGGTGGTGTTTAATATTGTAGCCTCCTGGAGTTGTCCTTTACTGACTGGATGGCGGTGACCAGTGGACTTCCGAAGCAATCGGTACCGGGACCGCTTCTTATCGCGTTGTATGTCAATGATTGAAGGAAGGATTTGATTACTTTACAGCAAGAATTGAGACCCATACAAAGGTAGCTGGCAGAGTTGAGGAAGCAGGGTGCTTGCAGAAGGAACTAGAAAGACAGGAGAAGAGGCAAGGAATTATGCAGGAATATAATGAAGGAAAATGCCCAGTCTTACTCTTTGGCAGAGGGAATAAAGGCGTGGACTATTTCGTAAAAAGGAATAACATTTGAATTGAAAAATCAGAGCTGCGGAGACACAGGAAAATCTGCAGATTGATTCAGTGGTGAGGGAGACAAATGCATGTTCCAATCCATTTTCCGAGAACCTGTATATAAAACCTACTCCTTCGCCATGGAACAAACTGTATAATCTCCATATAGGTCCAGCCTATTTCAACAAAGTAGAGAACACTGAACTAAGCAGAGGTGCAGAGCCTTTTGGGAAGATTTCCTTCAGGAATATTTGCAGAACGGTGGGGAAGCCAAACGTAATGTTAGCATCCATTTCCAGAGAAATGGGATAGACAAACATCTCTTTAGCAAACCATTAATCTCAGCAGTCTTCCTGCTTCCGGCCCCATAAGCCCGGTGCACGGGTAGCAAATCCAGGAAGGTCCTGCCTTTTGACTTCGCTCTAAACTCCCGGAACTGGCGGTGCAGTACTTGGTCACACAAAGTACCCATGGCCAACCATTTCCAGCTGTTCACACACCCAGTTCAGAATGGTGAGGACTCGATCTGAGATATCCCTAACTTTGTCGCCGACATAACCACCTGTCCGCACCACTGACGAATATCCTATCAGAGCAATATCCTATCAGAGCAGCGTGACTCAAGGATACCACCCAACGCCCACTTCCCTTCTGAGTCACAGAGGCATACTATGTGCATGAGAGTCGAACACTGTGACTGGACACTTTCAGGTGATTAACCCGCCCCGAAGCTCAGCGACGCTATCCAAAATGTTGAAGAAGATGGCCACATGGGAACTGTACCCTGGCCCCTTCAGCCTTTTCTCATTCATGACTATCACACAGACTCCCGTGCCTGCGCCCTGGGTGTAATTCCCTCTCTATATATCCTGTCCATCACCACTTCAGACTCCCGAATGTTCTGGAGCTCGCCCAGTTCCACTCCACCTCCAGCTCTTTACGGACGGACAGACAGACAGACAGACATACTTTATTGATTCCGAAGGAAATTGGGTTTCGTTACAGTCGCGCCAACCAAGAATTGTGTAGAAATATAGCAATATAAATCCATAAATAATTAAATAACAATAAGAAAATTATGACAAGTGGAAATAAGTCCAGGGCCAGCCCCTTGGCTCAGGGTGTCGAACACTCCGAGAGTGGAGTTGTAAAGTTTGATGACCACAGGCAGGAATGACTTCCTATGATGTTCAGTGTTGGATCTCGGTGGAATGAGTCTCTGACTGAATGTACTCCTGTGTCTAACCATTGCGTTATAAAGTGGATGAGAGACATTGTCCAAGATGGCATGCAACTTGTACAGCATCCTCTTTTCAGACACCACCGTCAGAGAGTCCGGTCCCACCCCTACAACATCACTGGCCTTACGAATCAGTTTGTTGATTTTGTTGGTGTCTGCTACACTCAGCCTGCTGTCCCAGCACACTACAGCAAACATGATAGCACTGGCCAACACAGAATCGTAGAACATCCTCAGCATCGTCCGGCAGTGGTTAAAGGACTTCAGTCTCCTCAGGAAGTAGAGACGGCTCTGCCCCTTCTTGTCGACAGGATCAGTGTTCTTTGACCAGTCAAGTTTATTACTGGAATACCAGATCACTTTTATGAATTCCCTGTAGTTTCCACAAGACTCAGAGATTATTGTTTTTTGGAAAAATCTTGGTTGCAAGATTGAACATTTCCAGTCAAAACAACAAAAATGACTGAAGAGTTTAATTAACAAGTATAAAGATTTACTCCCTGACATTCTCTGTGCTGCATGACGTAATTGTAGATTAAGCTGATCCCATTAAGCAACACCCTTGCAAAATGAACCAAGACAAATAAAATTATTGAGAAAATTAATTTAATACATGCTAACAGCCGGCATAATTACGGCATCCACTTCAGACTGGGCGTCCCCGGGCGTGATTGTCCCTACGTTAGATGGGAGTATGAAATTCTGCACTGATTACAGGAAAGTTGACTCAGTAACTGAGACAGATGCTTATCCCATCTCCAATGTGGATGACTGTATTGACAGAGTGGGGAAGGCTAAATACCTTAGAAAGATTGACCTGCTGAAAGGTTACTGGTGCGTTCCTTTAACAGAAATGGCTGAAGAAATATCTGCATTTGTGACACCATCTGGATTGTATGAGTACAATGTTTTACCGTTTGGGATTAAAAAAAAAAATGCTTCAGGGACGATCCAAAGGATGATGAATTCAGTGATTCAAGGTTTAGAAAATACAGGCTCTTATATTGATTACTTGATTGTATGGGATGACGCCTGTGAGGAGCATATATCTGCAGTAGAGACACAGTTTGAAACTGTCCAAGGCAAATAACACTGTAAACCTTGCTGAACGTGAATTTGGCCATGCCACTGTCACGTATCTTGGCTATGTAGTAGGCCAGGGCCAACTGGCAACTATGCAGGCCAAGGTTCAGGCTATTGCTGAGGTTCCCGCTACGGCAGGCAAGAAAGTGTTAAGACAGTGTTAAGGAATGGATGGATATTACCGTAAGTATTGTAAGAACTTCGCAGACATTGCTCTCCCCCTAAGGAATCTCCGAGGGAAGAGCGACATATTTCTGTGGACTGACCTTTTGCCAAGAGACATTTGACCGGCTGAAAACCTTCCTGTGTTACCAACCTGTGCTCAAAGCACCTGATTTCAATAAACCGTTTTCAGTCGCGATAGGCGCCAGTGATTAAGCTGCTGGGGCAGTATTGTTGCGAAAGGACGATGATGAAATTGAACATGCGGTAGCTTATCTCTCAAAGTAATTTAATGTGCATCAGAAAAATTACTCCACTGTTGAAAAAGTGTTGCTGGTACTCGTTTTAATTTTACAACATTTCGATGTCTACATATGCCCTGCCCAGGAACCACTTGTGATTTACACGGACCATTATCCATTGTTTATTGGGGGTCAAGGGATATGGGGAGAGGGCAGAAACGGGGTACTGATTGTGTACGATCAGCTATAATAACAGTGAATGGCGGTGCTGGCTAGAAGGGCCGAATGGCCTACTCCCTCACCTACTGTCTTTTGTCGATTGTCTATTGTTTCTGAGTCAAATGAAGGATAATAATAGAAGGGGACTTAACTGGAGTCTGATCTTGCACGAGTATGACAAGGAAATAAAACTGCTTCCAGTTCCTCGTGATGGTGAGGGCAGGAACAGGGAGATATGGGATCTCAATGTGTGGCTGAGGAGCTGGTGCGGCAAACAGTGTTTCAGATTCTTAGACCACTGGGATAAGGATGGGGTAAGGATGAATTGTACAAAAGGGACGGGTTGCACCTTAACAGGCGGGGGACCAGCATTCTGGCCGGCAGGTTTGCCACTGCAACACGGGTGAGTTTAAACTAATAAGTGGGCGGGGGGGGGAGGAGGAGACGAACTGGAAATATAATAATGGAGTAAAAGGGAAACAGAATAAGAAATGTTAAGAAGGACAACAGATTTGATGGGACCGAAAGCTCAGGAAGGGATTGGAGAGTATGGCCAAGTGCAATAGGGACCGATTTGAGAAGCGAGAGGAGTAATGGATTAAAAGTATTATACATGAATGTACGGTCTAAGAAATAAAGTAGAGAAGTTTGAAGCTCAGTTGGAAGCTGGTAAGTATGATGTTGTAGGAATAACAGAGATATGGCTGCAAGAGGTCCAGGGCTGGGAAGTGAATACTTAAGGATATACATCCTATCGAAAGGCCAGACAGGTGGGCAGAAGGGGTGGGGTGGCTCTGCCGGTGAGCAATGAAATTCTGTACCTTGCGAGGGGTGACATAGAATCCGGAGATGTGGAGTCAGTATGGACAGAACTGAGATATTGTAAGGGCAAAAAGACCCTAATGGGAGTTATCTACAGGCCCCCAAATAATAGCCTGGTTATAGGGTGTAAGTTGAAATAAGAGTTACAATTAGCATGTCGCAAATGTAATACTACGGTTGTAATGGGGGATTTCAACGTGCAGGTAGACTGGGAAAATCAGGTTGTTACTGGACCCCGAGAAAGGAAGTGTTTGGAGTGCCTCCGAGATGGATTCTTAGTGCAGCTTGTACTGGAGCCTACCAGGGAGAGAATTCTCGATATAATATAGTGTAATGAACAGGATTTGATAAGGGAAATCAGGGTAAACGAGCTATTAGGAGGTAGTAACTATAATATGATGTTTTAATCCACAATTTCAGAGGGAGAAGGGAAATTCGCAGGTATCAGTACTACAGTTGAACAAAGGGGTCTATGGAGCCAGGAGGAAGGAGTTAGCCAAAGTTGACTGGAAGGATACCCTCGCAGGGATGACAGTGGAACAACAATGGCAAGTGTTTCTGGGAATAATACAGTAAGTGCAGGATCAGATCATTCCAAAGAGGAAGAATGTTTCTAATGGGAGTAGGGGGCGACCGTGTCTGACAAGGGAAGTCAAGGACAGTATAAAAATAAAAGAGAAGTATAACATAGCAAAGATGAGCGGGAAGCCAGAGGATTGGGAAACTTTTAAAGAGCAACAGAAGCTGAACAAAAATGACAACACGGGGGGGAAAGATGAGGTACGAAGGTAAGCTAGACAAGAGTATAAAGGAGTGTAGTAGAATCTTCTTTAGGTATGTGAAGAGGAAAAATATATATAGTTAAGACAAAAGTTGGGCCCTCGAAGAAGTCGATATGGGGAGAAAAGATGAGGTAGGAAGGTAAGCTGAACAAGGATATAAAAGAGGATAGTAGAATCTCCTTTCGGTAAGCGAACAGGAAATATATATATATATATATATATATATATATATAGTTAGGACCAAAGTTTGGCCCCTGAAGGCAGAAACGGGTGAATTTATTATTGTGAAAAAGAAAATGGCAGACGAGTTGAACTGGTACTTTCCATCTGTCTTCACCAGGGAGGACATAGACAATCTCCCGGATGTTATAGTGGCCAGAGGACCTAGGGTAACGGAGGAACTGAAGGATCATTTCCTGAGGATTGGAGGGTAGCTAATGCTATCCCACTTTCTATAAAAGGACGGAGAGGGAAAACAGTGAATTATAGACCAGTTAGCCTGATATCAGTGGTCGGGAAGATGCTGGAGTCAAATATAAAATATGAAATAGCAGGACATTTGGATAGCAGTAGCAGGATCGGTCCGAGGCTGCATGGATTTACGAAGGGGAAGTCATGCTTGACTGATCTTCTGGATTTTTTAATGATGTAACTACGAAAATGGACAAGGGAATGCCAGTGGATTTAGTGTACATGGACATTCAGAAAACCTTTGATAAGATCCCATATAGGAGATTAGCCAGCAAAATTAGTGCACATAGTATTCGGGGTAGTGTACTAACATGGATATAAAATTGTTCGGCAGACAGGAAATAAAGAGTAGGATTAACGGCTCCTTTACAGAATGGCATGCAACGATTAGTGGGGTACAGTATGTCTCGGTGCTGGGACTGCAGCTATTTACAATACATGTATTAATGATTTAGATGAAGGGACTAAAATTAACATCAGCAAATTTGCAGATGACAGAAAGCTGGGTGGCAGTGTGAAATATGAAGAGGATGTTATGAGAATGCAGGGTGACTTGGACAGTTTGGGTGAGTGGGCAGATGCATGGCAGATGCAGTTTAATGTAGATAAATGCGAGGTTATCCACTTTGGTGGCAAGAACAGGAAAGAGGATTACTATCTGAATGGTGTCAAGTTAGGAAAAGGGGAAGTACAGCGAGATCTAGGTGTCCTTGCTCATCAGTCACTGAAAGTACGCATGCAGGAACAGCAGGCAGTGAAGAAAGCTAATGGCATGTTGGCCTTCATAACAAGGGGAGTTGAGTATAGGATCAAAAATGTCCTTCCGTATTTGCACAGGGCCCTGGTGAGACCACACCTGCAGTGTTGTGTTCAGTTCTGATATCCAAGTTTGAGAAAGGATATTCTTGCTATTGAAGGAGTGCAGCATAGGTTCACGGGGTTGATTCCCGGGCATGGCGGGACTGTCATTTGCTGAGAGATTGGAGCCGGCTGGCTTTGAAACTGGAATTTAGAAGGATGAGAGGGGGTCTGATTGAAACATATAAGATTATTAAGGGATTGGACACGCTAGAGATATGTTCCCAATGTTGTGGGAGTCCAGCACCAAAGCCCACAGTTTAAGTATGACGGGTTCTATAAACGGCCTACTCCTGCAGCTATTGTCCATTGTCCATTAAACTGCACCCTCTGCCACCAACAAACATTCCATTCTCAAAATCACTGAGATCACATTTCTTCTGCATGGTGATGTTTCTTGGAGACAGAACGTACCCTATACTAATGAACAGTATAGTGAGAGAACCACTGATAAATCTGTGGGTTTAGGTAATGATTATCACCAAGAGCTGACTGAGCATTAATCAGGCTGTGTTCAGTATTTACAGAAGGCGTAACACAGCATTACTCGGACAAGCTGGTAACAGAACCCGGATCAGCTGAACTAGTTAAGAAGCTCTATATAATGAATTATAAACATCACAAAGGCATTCAGCCACTTTTATGAACAATTGAATGAGATTGTTAACGTATTGTGTTGATCGATGTTGGAACTGTACCGAATCGCTTTTAAATGAATTAATAATTCCCTTCATCTAACTAAATATATCGGCTTCCTGTGCATGTCCCGCGGGGAACCGGTGCAGTTGGCGGTGGTATTAGAAACGCCGCACTTTCAACCCAGCTCCGAATCATCAGCAAAGGCTCAGGAGGTGCGAGCTTCCCGCATCCCGAAACTATCCCCGGGATACTGCTTGCAGTAACAGGAAGCCTATCCGCCCACACTCGGGGCTTTACCAATCCCTGACCGAGGAAACTGAGGATTCGCATTGTTTATTCCTTCATTAGCTTGATCGACACTATCTGTCCATCATGGACGGCATTTCGTTTGGTGGTCAAAAGCATGGAACCACCCACATTGGAGATTACAGCCAGGGCGGGGTGGGTGTCGTGGGGGAAGGCGGTATAAGGAGTTGATGGTTCCATTATATAGTCGGTTGGTGAGGGCTGTTGTGGATCACCGTCTACAGTGCTGTTTCCCTTCTGTCCGATGTGAGAGGGTAGGTGTGAAACCGATAGAAGGTTTAGCAGACACATATCTGCCCCGGTGAGTTTTTCTGTGAGGAATCTCTTGTGAACTTGACCTGCGGTGTTACGTAAAACAGGGGAGACCTGCTTGTATGTATTACAGTTTTTTTTTAATTAGCAACGTACTTGATTGCATCCGCGGAAATTTGGTAAAATGGGTGGGAACTTCAATGAGACATAAATTGTCCCGCGGAGTTTGACAGGGACGTGGACAAAGTAGTTCCTGTTGTGTGAGGATCTGAAACCAGGCACCGCAAGCTGAAGACAGTTGAGATGTTTTTTTTCTCTCTCTCTCTCTCTCTGGGTCTAGTGTGTCATGGGAATGACCACCCTCAATATTCAGGAGAAGGAGAGTCTTTCAGTTAATATTGTAATCCTGCAGGGTAGTGACCCTTGATAAACAAATGAGTGAGATGTTACAGGTGAGAGGCAGGATTGATGAGCCGACATCACAGTCAGATCTGCGATGGTCACAGAGAATGCGGGATGCCAATGTAATTAAATCTCCCATCAGCAACTTCTGGCTGACAAAAAAAAAACATATCAATGGGCACTGTACTGTGCACGTCCCGTAACTAATACTGCGGCCACTGATAGTATGTACGTGGTTTTCTACATCTGTAGCCCGTCCGTTTCAATGTTCGACATGTTACACGTCCAATGACGCCTCTCTGCACAATGCATTTGCAGCGTGGTTATTTCAGTTACTGTCGCGTTCCCGACAGATTGAACCAATGTCGCTTTTCTCATTCGATCTCTCTCACTAACAGGGCGTTTCTGCTCTCAGAACGGCCGCTCACTGATCCTCTTCCGCGTCATTCTCCGCAAAACTGCGACTGTTGAACGGGGCAATCCCAGGAGTTCAGCAGTTCCTGCGATAGTCAAACTGCACCCTAAGGCACCGACAAACCTTCCACTCTCAAAATCACTGAGATCACATTTCACCTCCATGGTGATGTTTGTTTGGAGACAGAACATACCCTGTAGCAAGGAACAGGACACGTAGAGACTCGCTGATAAAGCTGTGGGTTTAGTTAATGATTATCACCCGGAGCTGACTGAACATTAACCAGGGTGTGTTCGTTTATTACAGAACCCGTAACACAGCCTCACTGGGACAGGGTGGTAACTGAATCTTGAGCCGCGGTGCAAGGTAAGAAGCTCTTTTTACCGAAATTTAAACATCACGAAGGCTGTTAGCCACTTTTATGAGCAATTGAATGCGATTGATTACGTATTGTGTTGATCGATATTAGAACTGTAGCGAATCACTTTTAAATGAATTAATAATTCTCTTCAGCCAATTCATGAATTGACTTCCTGTGCATGTCCCGCGGGAAACGGGTGTAGTTGGAAGTATTATCGGTAACGCCGCACTTTCAACCCAGCTCCGATTCATCAGCAGAGGCTCGGGAGGTGCGAGTTTCCCGCATCTCGGAACTGTCCCCGGGCTACTGCTTGCAACAGCAGGAGGCCGGTCTGTTCACACTCGGGGTTTTACCGATCCCTGACCGGGGAACTGAGGATTCGCTTTGTTTATTCCATCGCAGGCGGGATCAACATTATCTGTCTACCCTTTACGAAATTTCGATAGGTAGCTACTGCGAGAAGGCGAAATTATGATAACTACTCACACTGCAGTTTATAGCGGGGTAGGGGACGGCGGGTAGGGGTGTAAAGATGTGATGGTTCCATTATCGAGTCGGTTTGTGAGACCTGTTGTGGATCACTGCAAGCAGTGTTGATCCCCTTCTGTCAGAAGTGTGTAGGTAGGTGGGAGATCAAAAGAAGGTTTAGCAGAGAGAGGACTGCACTGTCTGATTTGTCCTGTGAGGAAACGTCTGTGATCTTGGCTTTTTTTAGTGATTGAAAAGAATTCGACATGACCTACACGATGGTGTTTATATTGCAGTTTTCATTTAAACAATGTACTTGATTGTATCCGTAGTAGTTTGATAAAATCAGTGTGACATTTGATGAGAAATAAATTATCCTGCGGCGTTTTGATAGAGACGTCGATAAAATACTTTCTGGTCTGAGAGGAACTGAAAGCAGTTGAAGACAGTCTCCCTCACTCTCTTTCCCCTTCCCCTTCCTCTCTCTACCCCACCCTCTCTCTCCCCTATGTCTACCCCTTCTCTCTCCGCCTCTCTCCCCACTATCTCCCTCCCACTTTCTGCCCTCTTCCCCCTCCAGAACTGGACAAAGTACTCCAGGTGTGGCCTAACTTAAGTTTTATAAAGCTGCATCATTACATCGTGACTCTTAAACTCTATCCCTCGACTTTTGAAATCTAACACCACATAAGCTTTCTTAATTACCCTATCTACCTGTGAGGCAACATTCAGGGATCTGTGTACATGTACCGCCAGATCTCTCTCCTCCTCCACACTACCAAGTATCTTGCCATTTACTTTGTACTCTGCCTTGGAGTTTGTCTTTCCAAAGCTTACCACCTCACACTTCTCCAGTTTGAACTCCATATGCCAATTCTCAGCCCATTGCTGCATCTTATCAATGTATCTCTGCAATCTTCAACAATCCTTTACACTGTCTACAACAACCTCTGTGTCGTCTGAAAACTTGCCAATCCGCCATTCTAACACGACATCCAAGTCGTTAATAAAAATCACGAAAAGTAGAGGTCCCAGAACAGATCCTTGTGGGACACCACTAGTCACAACTCAAATCTGAATGTACTCACTCCACCACGACCCTCTGCTTTTTGCAGGCAATCCAATTCTGAATTCACTTGGCCAACCTTCGCTGGATACCTTGCCTTCTGACTATCTGAATAAGCCTACCGTGTGGAACCTTGTAAAATGCCTTACTAAAATCGTTGTAGATCACATCCACTTGTTAGATACGATCTGCCCTTCACAAAGCCATGCTGACTGTCCCTGATCAGACCATGATTCCCTAAATGCCTATAGAACCTATCTCTAAGAATCTTTTCCAACATCTTTCCCACCACAGACGTAAGGCTCACTTGTCTATAATAACGCGGACTATCCCTACTAACTTTTTTGAACCAGTGGACAACTTTCGCATTCCTCCAATCCTCCGGTACCATTCCCGTGGACAACGAGGACATAATGATCCCAGCCGGAAGCTCAGCAATACGTTCCCTCGCATCGTGGAGCAGCCTGGGGAGTACCCCGTCAGTCCCCGGGGACTCATCCGTCCTAATGCCTTTTAACTCCAACACCTGCTCTCCCATAATATCAACATGCTCCAGAACATTAACCTCACTCATATTTTCATCACCGTTATCAAGTTCTCCCTCACTGGTGAATATCGAAGCGAGGTATTCATTGAGGACCTCGCTCACTTCCACAACCTCCAGGCACATCTTTCCACTTTTATCTCTAATCGGTCCTACCTTCACTCCTGTCATCCTTTTGCTCTTCACATAATTGAAGAATGCCTTGGTGTCCTTCCTTACCCTACTCGCCAAGGCCTGGTCATGCTCCCTTCTGACTATTCTCAACCCCTTCTTAAACTCCTTTCTTGCTACACTATATTCCTCATGAGACACATCTGATTCTTGCTTCCTAAACTTCATGCATGCTGCCTTCGTCCACCTGACTAGATTTTCCATCTCACTATTCAACCTCCTTCACCTTCCAATTCTTTATCTTCCTCTCCGAGACAAATTTATCCCTAACATCCTGCAAGAGATCCTTAACCATCGACCACATGTCGATTGTAAATGTCACTGCAAAAACTTCATCCCAATTCACACCCGCAAGTTCTAGCCTTATAGTCTCATATATTGCCTTTCCCCAATTAAAAATGTTCCTGTCCTCTCTGATTCTCTGATCCTCTCTGATCCTTTTCCATGATAATGTTAAAGGCCAGGAAGCGGGGATCACTGTCCCCCAGATGCTCACCCACTGACAGATCTGTGACCTGACCAGGTTCGTTACCTAACACAAGATCTATTATGACATTCTGCTAGTCGGACTGTCAACATACTGTGCCAGGAATCCGTCCTGGACAAACTTAAAAAACTCTGTCCAATCTAAACCCTTGGAACTAATCAGGTGCCAATCCATATTAGGGAAGTTAAAGTTACCCATGATAACAACCCTGTTACTTTTGCACCTTCCCAAAATCTGTCTCCCAATTTGCTCTTCTGTATCTCTGCTGCTACCAGGGGGCCTATAGAATACCCCCAATAGAGTAACTGCTCTCTTCCTTTTCCTGACTTCCACCCATACTGACTAAAAAGAGGATCCTGTTACATTACCTACCCTTTCTATACCTGTAATAGTATCCCTAACCAGTAATGCCACCCCTCCTCCCTTTTCTCCCTCCTCTCCATCAATTTTAAAGTACTGAAAACAAGGAATATTGAGAAAACATTTCTGCCCTTGTGCCAGCCAAATCTCTTTATTGGACACTACATCATAATTCCATGTATGTATCCAAGCTCTCAGTTCATCACCTTTGTTCCTGATGCTTCTTGCATTGAAGCAAACGCACTTTATCCCTTCTACCTTACTACCTTTACATCCATTTATTCTGCATCTCTTTCCTCAAAGCCTCCTTATATGTTTGATCTGCCTTTACTCCATGCAGTTCTGTCACTGCTCGATCCCTCCGGGTCCCTCCCCCTTGCAAATTAGTTTAAACATCCAGAACAATGCCAGCAAACCTACCTGCAAGGATATTGCTCCCCTTTGTTACGTACCACGTAACTGGGTTTACAGACCAGCAGTAATATAAGAATGGGTTGGAGACTGGTGGTACCGAAATTTAAAGGTGATTATTAGTAAACTACACAATACAGTATTAAAAATGCAAATATACATATAAAACAGGTTAGCAATAACCATTTAACCATATAATAATCACAGCACGGAAACAGGCCATTTCGGCCCTCATAGTCCGTGCCGAACTCTTAATCTCATCTAGTCCCATCTACCCGCACTCAGCCCATAATCCTCCTCTCCTTTCCTGTCCATATACCTATCCAATCTTACCTTAAATGACATAACTGAACTAGCCTCTACTACTTCTACAGGAAGCTCATTCCACACAGCTTTCACTCTCTGAGTAAAGAAATACACCTTCGTGTTTCCCGTAAATCCCTGCCCCCTAACTCTCAAATCATGTCCTCTCGTTTGAATCTCCCCTACTCTCAATGGAAACAGCCTATTCACGTCAACTCTATCTATCCCTCTCAAAATTTTAAGTACCTCGATCAAATCCCCCCTCAACCTTCTACGCTCCAATGAATAGAGACCTAACTTGTTCAACTTTTCTCTGTAACTTAAGTGCTGAAACCCAGGTAACATCCTAGTAAATCGTCTCTGCACTCTCTCTAATTTATTGATATCTTTCCTATAATTCGGTGACCAGAACTGCACACAATATTCTAAATTTGGACTTACCAATGCCTTGTACAATTTTAACATTGCATTCCTACTTCTGTACTCAAAGCTTTGATTTATAAAGGCCAGCGTTCCAAAAGCCTTCTTCACCACCCTATCTGCATGAGACTCCACCTTCAGGGAACTATGCACTGTTATTCCTAGATCTCTCTGTTCCACTGCATTCCTCAATGCCCTACCATTTACCCTGTATGTTCTATTTGGATTATTCCTGCCAAAATGTAGAACCTCACACTTCTCAGCATTAAACTCCATCTGCCAACTTTCAGCCCATCCCTCTAACCGGCATAAATCTCCCTGCAAGCTTTGAAAACCCACCTCATTATCCACAACACCTTCTACCTTAGTATCATCGACATACTTACTAATCCAATTTACCACCCCATCATCCAGATCATTTATGTATATTACAAACAACATAGGGCCCAAAACAGATCCCTGAGGCACCCCGCTAGTCACCGGCCTCCATCCCGATAAACAATTATCCACCACTACTCTCTGGCATCAACCATCTAGCCACTGTTGAATCCATTTTATTACTCCAGCATTAATACCTAACGACTGAACCTTCTTAACTAACCTTCCATGTGGAACTTTGTCAAAGGCTTTGCTGAATTCCATATAGACTACATCCACTGCCTTACCCTCGTCAACATTCCTCGTAACTTCTTCAAAAAATTCAATAAGGTTTGTCAAACATGACCTTCCACGCACAAATCCATCCTGGCTACTCCTAATCAGATCCTGTCTATCCAGATAATTATTAATACTATATCTAAGAATACTTTCCATTAACTTACCCACACTGATGCCACTTTGTGTGGAGGACTTGAGCGTCCGCATTTTTTGGTATCTGCGGGTGGTACCGAAACCAGTCCCCCACGGATAAGGAGGGCCGACTGTATAAATTTTGTAATTAAACATTGACACTGAATTGAACTGTCTATAGCAGGGGTGGGCAAACTTTTTGACTTCTGGGCCACAAAGGGTTCTAAAATTTGACAGGGGGGCCGGACCAGGAGCAGGTGGACGGAGTATTTTGGTAATACACCTCATAAGAGAAAATAAAATATCATGGGATATGTAGAAAACATGTGCTTTAATTTCAATTGAAAATGAACAATTGCATTACAACAAAATATCCGTCTTTGAAGTCCCATAGTATTTAGCTATTTATTGAAATGACTTTTAAAACACTGAAAATTAAATGAATAAAATACAGCTTTTTTAATAGTAACAGTTATTACTTTAAAGCACTGAAAATTCTGTTATCCTTCAAGATATTATCATCATCACTCTCCTCCTGACTGTCGTTATTTCAAAAACGGTAGGAGATGCAGGTCTACTTGTTCTGCTCCTTCTTATTCAATTGTCCCCTGTGCCAAAACTCAACAACGACCAGCACAAATACAGAACAGTGACAGCGCGCCAGTATGCGGAGCGCGTTATTTGATCTGGAGCGCATTTTTTTTTTATTTTGAGAATGTACGTGCATCTGCGCACTACTCATGTCCATCACTTAACAGAAATGACATTTAACATGTAAGGCTTATTGAAAAAAATATTTTCGAATGCATTGTTTACATAACACAACGAAGAAACTTATTTTTAATTTCAGTGGGAACAGTGTTGTTTGTCTCCCTTTTTTGCCAGCGCATCAAAGTCTGGATTTAGTTTGGTTGTGGCGATTCTCAGGATGGATCTGAGGTTTTGGTCAGTTACCTTGGATCTGTGGCTGGCTTTGTTGATGTTCATGACGCTGAAGGCCTGTTCACACAAATAGGTCGAGAACGAACAAAGAGTAAAGCGCAAATGTGGAGTAATACGCTGCACCTCAACAAAGGTCAATGTATATAGAGTGCGTCATCTATTGGGAAAACGCCAGAATTGCAGGGAAAAAACGTTAACAAGGTTTATTAATATAATTTCATCAAGTTCTGCGGGCCGGATTAAAAAGCTTAACGGGCCGCATATGGCCCGTGGTCCGTAGTTTGCCATGGCTGGTCTATGGTATATAAAAGTGTTGACACAGTGTCCTCGGCTTCAAAGTTTATTCCCTCATCCTACACCCGACCCCCCAAAAATAGTCACATGTTTCTTTCAGGGAAGGAGATTAAACTACATTGGTTAACTTTTAGGAAAGAAACAGTTCTGCTATGTATGAGAGCTATCTGTTCTAATTTATTCAAATCAATTGCTCAAGTAGGTAGTAAACAACATACACTAGAAGAAAAATTATAGATTTTGTAACATTGGGTATGAAGATTGTTAACCAGCCATACTGAAGCATACAACTTCCTATTTGTGCTGTCTCGCTCATCTGTTGGCATTGATATCAGAGGGGTGTCATGGGATTGCTGAATTGTGATGTCAGTTTACAAATAAAAGACTTCTTTGGGTTGTGGTTGCATAACTTTTTAAAAAAATGGATTACGTTAAGAGAGCCAGGGATGTATTTTTGTTGGAGCAGGCTTTACTTGAAATAAGCTAACAAATCAAGTAACTTGTGCAGCTCAAATAGGGTCAAAGGAATGGTGCAAAGTTAAATGTATTTAAAATAAGCTGTATTTATAACGTGAGTGAATTAAAGTCACACAGGTGGAAAAATAGAGTATGACATGATATTCGCAGAAGTATGGTTTTGAGATAATCTGATGAGAACTGAATGTTTTGGGGTTCATCATATGTAGGAAGGTTAGTCCGAAAGCAAAGGATGGGGTTGATTAAAACAATGCATTTAGTGCCAAGGCTTAATGGATGAGGATGTTGAATCACTTGGGGTAAATTGAAAGTTACATGGAAATGAATCACTGGAAATGTTAGCTAATAGTCTGCCCAATGGTGGCTACACAAGATAGTGCAAGTCAACAAATAATAGAACTTGTCGGAGAAGTACACGAACAACAGGCAGCAAATTTAATGGTGTAGCTTGAACAACTCAAATTAACAAAAGTGAATTTGAGGATGAGATGAATAAAGGCCTTTTAGTATGATATTGTAGAACCAATTTTGGAATTAGTTGGATGTGGTCATTTGTATTAAGTGATGAGATCCTCCAAAGAAGATCATTACTTTAAATTTCATAGTTGGAGTGAATGAGAAAATGTTAGAAATTTGCTTTTAAAGGCTGTTAAAGATGAGCGGGAGATGATCTTGGAAATTAAAGCAAAACTAAGATGAGCAATAATGAACATAGAAGTGTATAAATAATAATCAACAATGATAAAAAATGTCTAGGGGTAAATGAATTGTCATAAGAGAATATTGAGTTCAGTTCAGTTCATGTGTGCTGAGGTAGTTGCGGTTGTTATATTGCAATTTGTTGTCGAGAAAGAGAGCGAACGAGATGCAACACCTGTAGCAGGCAGAACTTCCGTTGTCTTCTTATTCCTTCGTACCGTTGTGCTCATTCCGTTATGACCTCGACCAGACCGTTCTTCTGTGGGGGACTTGTCACTCTGGCATGAGTGGACACACACATGCCCCCACCGGCCCTGCCTTCACACTGTGAGCTTTATTGACCGATATCCTGATTCGGTCCTTGAAGCCCCCAACTTCCTGTGGGTGTCGGTCAGTGTCCACTGGTGTGTCTGAGGGGTGTCTCCCCACACCTGTCTTTTATCCCCAGTGACGGGGTATCAGCCATCCATCAACTCAAAATGACCATGTCCATCAAATCAGGCAACTCCTGCTTTCTCCTTAGGAATGCTAACGAGCAAAGTAAAAGCCTTGTAGTGAAAGGTAAACAATCCAGGAAGAAGCCATAATACATAAATCAAATGTGCGTCTCTCTCTCTTAACTGTAGCAGATGTCCCTGACTCTCTCTCTCTCTCTCTCCCTCTCTCTCTCTCTCTCTCTCTCTCTCTCTCTCTCTCTCTCTCTCTCTCTCTCCCTCTCTCTCTCTCTCTCTCTCTCTCTCTCTCTCTCTCTCTCTCTCTCTCTCTCTCTCTCTCTCTCTCTCTCTCTCTCTTCTCATTAGCAGCATAGCAATAGCAATAGTTCATAGTTCTCAAGGGGGGCGGGGAAATGGTTAACTCTGGACCCCATTTTCATCAGGTCTATTCAACATTAATAACACACCCATCCGTCAAGGAATTTTCACCAGGGTGAAAATTAACTAGTAAAGCACATTATAGAATCTACTATAATATAGAAGTGTTTTTTAACTAAAAGAATTATAGAGGTATACTTTCAAATTAACACCTCGATAAACAATCAGCAATTACATTGTCACTCCCTTTATATTTTGCTTTTTAATATCGAAATCTTGCAACAACAGACTCCAGCGTAATAACCGCCTACTTTCATTCTTCATGTTAGCCAGAAAATACCAATGAGTTGTATTCTTAGCTTAGGTGTATATTAGTCTGTACTAATACATGTGTGATTATAATGTTGTGTATTACAGAAGGTTGTGCAATTACTAATCTCTATTTTACATTTAAACTCAATATTCAAATAGTCAATCTTCCATGGGGTTTTCATCTTTCACATGCTTCGTCTAACAAAAAAATCAAATTCCGGCAAAACCAGATCCTGTCATTCAAAGTGGCATTTGGTCAACCCTTGCCCCTGTCCCACTTAACCCTCACGTGGTTAGCTTGCTCACCAGTGTGGAATAGGCCATCACAGATGCTTTTCACAGGACCTAGCTTATCACTAATGTTTTCCAGACTAAGCTCATTTGCTGAACTTCCAAACCACTTATTAATTTTCAGCAGGTTTTTAATTTTATCTTCTGGATCTTTAATTCTATTATTTTCCGGTTTGACACCTGCAGGTGATCCCTCTTGATTGAAGCAACACTTCAAGTTTTCCTCTCCAAATCACATACTTGAACAATATCACCAAGTTGTTTTTCCTTAAATTTCAAAACAAACTGTAGTTGATTCGGAGGCACGTTGTTATCAAACCATTGTTTAGTTACTGGTCCCTTCCTTTTTGTCATCAGTTCTGAAACTAAACCCGACTTTAAATTTACTTTTTTTCAAAAGTCTAGGAACAATACTTTTCCCTTTTCTTCAATAATATTCATCTCACGAGCTTTCGTCTCATCATTAATTTTTAACAGAAGTAACTGAGAATTCTCACTTTCTACCGGTGCCAAGGTTAACCTTTTATTTACTGAACCAAGGCCATCCGACCCAAAAGGTCTGCATTCCTTTAAACCAAATCAGACACATCACACCTTTTCTGAGTGTCCACAAAAGGATCAGTACCATGTGACTCCACTTCCTTCCCATCCTGAACACAAGCAGACGGGACTTCTGCCTCTTCTAGGATTTCAATATCAGTCCCCTTTTCAAATTCCAAGTTCCCCTGACCCTCCCAATTACTCCCTGGGCAACGCCCCTTCGGAGTAAAGTCAACATTGCGGGTTAAAACAAACTCGTCTGCTAGTCCAGCAGACTCCCTCAAGTTAGCGGCATCCTTTTCATCCAGATCTACCCTTATATCATCGGGAACACAGTTAAATTATTCAACTGAAAACAGCTCTTTCAATCGATATAAATCACGAGTGTCCAGCTCTGGACCTTCTACCTGCCCCATCTGATTCCCATAATGGTTCTGTGCCTCCATAACCTCCTCCCTCACTCAAACATGTTCTGCTAGGGGTGTCTTATGGGCAAGGTTCAAAATTCCGTTCCTTGACACCACTAAATATGCTTCGTCTCCCTTACTTTCCTTAACCCCACTATTCAACGCTTCACCATCCTCTAACCTCTCCTGGTACAGGGTCGGTAAAAACGTCTCAGCTAAATCAACACAAGACTCATTTAAACTGGTTCCTGTCTCAGCCGCCTTTCTCGACATGCAGCGAGTTTTGCGCATGCAGGATAAATCTTGTAATCTATGGGCGGCTCCTCAGCACTTACAGACTTGCTTGTCAGCTTCACTGCTGAATACACATTAGCAGCATCTTTCCAGATCCGCACTGAAACTGGGGTTTCTCCCTCCTTCACAGATAACATCCCCTCTGAAATAAACCTCTCACGCCCCTCTCGGGCTCTATCTAACCTCGCCTTCCTCCTCACTCTGCTGAGCGGCTCAATGCAGCCAGTCGGAGTTGTCGTCTTTCCTTTCCTTGTCTCCTTCCTCGGACCAAAAAACTTAGATGCTATTTGGCCCGCTTTCCCACAATTATAACACGTAACGTTGGGAACCTTTTGCCAACCTGCTTTTCCTCCTCCTTGTCTTTTTCGCTATTTGCCGGCTTATTCTCTGCCTTAGACGGTGGGATCTCTCTACCGTCCCTACTATTCCTGTGGTAGCTCTTAATTGTGGGAAATTTGGTCTTGTGGGTTAGGGCATACTTGTCTGCTAACTTGGCAGTCGCGGACAGAGTCTCTGTCTCCTTCTCGTCCAAGGATATCTTCAGAACTTCAGGGAGTCAACTTTTAAGTTGCTCGATGAGCATCAGCTGTTGCAGCCTATCAAAATTTCCATTGACCACTTCTGAGGCGCATCACCGTTCAAAATACATTTGCATCTCACGGGCAAACTCCAAATATGGGCTGTCCCACGGCCTCCTCAAATTCCGGAACTTATGCCTGTATGCCTCTGGAACCAATTCATACCTCCTTAGTATAGCCCTTTTTACGTCATCGTAATCTTTAGACTCATCCATAGACAATGCCGAATTCGCTTGCTGAGCCTTCCCCCAAAGTAGACTCTATAACAGAACAGACCATTTCCCCTTAGGCCAGTTCTGATTCAAAGCCACTTTCTCAAACTGGAGGAAGTACCTATCGACATCCATCGCCTCGAATGGGGTTACCAACTTAATCTCCTGACCAATCCTGAACCCCTTGTTTGGGTCTACTGCCTGATCCCTTCCCTGCGATATATTTAACTTCTCTTGTTCCAGCTCAAACTGCCTCTCTTCCCGTTCCTACTCAGCCTCCAGCTGCCTTACCCGGAGTTCATGCTCCCTTTTCTCCTTCTCCTCAGCCAACCCTAATCTTTCTAACTGTACCTGAAGCTCACTCTCTGTTGGTTTCCTCTCAGGGAACAGTTCCGATGCAACCGACGGGAACACGTCTTGGGATACATAATACACAGCTATCGTCCTCTGTATCTCTAACTTTTTCATCACCGGTTTAACCGCCGAGAGATTCAATTCTCTTAACAATTCAACAATTCTACCTTTCTGGCATCCTCTAATGCCCCCGTAGTTAGCTCTTTTAAAAAGTTGTCAATTTTCATCTCGACTGTTGTCGTCTGGTTATACCGACAACCAGATCAGATAAGGGAATTCTATCCCGATTCACCGACGCCCCAGACAATATTTTTATAATTAAATCCCGGACGAGCCCCCAATTTATCATGTACCACGTAACTGGGTTTACACACCAGCAGAAATAGAAGAATCCGTCGGAGTCTGGTGGTACCGAAAACTAAAGGTGCTTATTAGTAAACTACAGAATACAGTATCAAAAATGCAAATATACATATAAAACAGGTTAGCAATAATAAATATAGAACTGCATGAATAATAATCAAAAATGATGAACAATGTTAGGGGTAAATGAATTTTCATAACAGAAAATTCAGATCAGTGCAGTTCATGTGTGCTGACGTAGTTGCGATTGTTGTATTGTAATTTGTTGGAGAGAGAGAGAGAGAGAGAGAGAGAGAGAGAGAGAGAGAGAGAGAGAGCGCGACCGAGATGTAACAGCTGCAGTAGGCCAGCCTTCCGTTGTCTTCTTATTCCTTCGTACCATTGTGCTCATTTGGTTATGACCCCTCCGTCCTCGGCCAGAACGTTCTTCCGTGGTGGACTCGTTAGTCTGGCATGACTGGACACACACACAAGCCCCCACCGGCCCGGACGTCACACTGAGAGCTTTATTAAACGGTCTCCTGATTCGGTCCTCGAAGCCGCCAACTCCCTGTGGGTGCACAACACTCGATTAGTGTCCACTTGTGTGTCTGAGTGTGTCTCCCCACACCTGTATTTTATCCCCACTGACGGGGTATCAGCCATTCATCAACTCAAACTGACCATGTCCATCAAATCAGGCCACTCCTGCTGTCTCCTTAGGAATGTTAACGAGCAAAGTAACGGCCTTGCAGTGTAAGGTAAACAATCCAGGAAAAAGCCATAATACATAAATCAAATCTCTCTCTCTCTCTCTCTCTCTCTCTCTCTCTCTCTCTCTCTTACCTGTAGCAGATGTGCCTGCCTCTGTCCTTCATCTCTCTCTGAATCTCATTACAGCAAAGCAATAGGATTAGTTCATAATTCTCAAGGGGGGGCGGGAAAATGGTTAACTCTGCACCCCATTTCCATCAGGTCCGTTCAGCCCTCATAACACCTTCGAGTTCAGGTGCAACCTCTCCAATCTGTACAGGTCCCAATTTCCCCGGAGGAGAACGCAATGATCCAAAAATCTAAAACTCTGCCCCCTGCACAAACTCCTAAGCCACGCATTCAACTGCCATCACCTCCGATTATTACCATCACTATCACGTAGCACTGCCACCAATCCTGAGAACGCCACCCTTGAGGTCCTGTTCTTCAGCCTTCTGCCTAGTTCCCGAAACTTACACTTCAGGTCCTCTTCCCGCTTCCTGCCTATGTCGTTGGTACCGACAAGTATCACGACTACTTGTTGCTTTCCCTCTCGTACCGGAATGTAATGCACCCGGTCAGAGTCACCCTGGACCCCGGCACCCGGGAGCCAACAAGCCCTGCTGGTTTCCTTCTCACGTCCACAAAATCTCCTGTCTGCTCCCCTGACTATAGAGTCTCCAATGATGACAACTCTCCTTTTCTGGGTCTCACCTTTCTACACCACAGGGGCAGACTCAGTGCCAGAGGCCCTGCCGCGGTGGCTCACAGCTGGCAGGTCGTCCTCAACAACAGTATCCAGGACCCTGAAGTTATTATTCAGGGGAATGGCTGCAGTTGTGCTCTGCACTACCTGTCTACTCACCTTCGCTTTTCCCCCTCGGACTGCCACCCAACGAACTGCGTCCTGCAGCCTTTGTGTGACTAGCTTCCTGTAGCTCTCATCTATGTCTGCCTCATTCTCCCTTATAACCATATAATCATATAAACATATCACAATTACAGCACGGAAAAAGGCCATCTCGGCCATTCTAGTCCGTGCCGAAAGCTTACTCTGACCTAGTCACACTGACCCGAACTCAGCCCATAACCCTCCTTCCTTTTTCTGTCCATATACCTATCAAATTTTACTTTAAATGACAATACCGAACCTGCCTTTACCACTTCTACTGGAAGCTCGTTCCTCACAGCTACCACTCTCTCAGTAAAGAAATTCCCCTTGCGTTACCCCTATACATTTGCCAACTAACTCTCATCTCATGTCCTCTTGTTTCGAAGTTATGAGTCGAAGGTCATTGAGCTGCTGCTCCAGATTCCCCACATGGTATTCCATATCGCCTAGCCGCATGCACCTCTGGCAGATGTGACTCTGCCGGATAGGAGAGCTCCCCCAAGACTGCCACATCTCATAGGAGAGGCACATCACCGCCTCAGGAGGCATTTAAAAGACTAACTGGGAATAAGCTCGCCCACCGCCTCTTCACGTCGAAGCCTCTCGAGTCAAAGCCTCAAAGCTCCACTCCCTCACTGGCCCACTCACTTACCGGCCGCTTTCTCTGTTGCAACCTGTGCTTGTTAGTCTGCCTATCGCCTTCCCGGCAGCTTGAATCAGTCTGGCCATTCTCCTTCAGTCTCTCTCATGCACACGACATTTTCCCGTCCAGGACTGGCACTGGATGTTTGTCTGTTTGAATTTCGCACCATTCTCTGTAAATCGAGACAGTTGTGCGTAACAATCCCAGAGATAATCACACTAATCCGTCTGGAACTAACAACTGTCAAAGTCACTGAGATCACATTCTTCCCCAATCTGATGTTTGTTCTGAACAACACTTGGACCTCCTGACCATTTCTGCATGTTTTTATTAAAGTGACTGGGCTGGTGCCACGTGATTTGTTGATCAGCATTAACCAGCTGGTGTACAGCTGCACTTCGTAAAATTACCACGGAGTTTATTTCCGAATTGGACAACCCACCCACCCCCATCTCGGTGCTATCTTGAATGTGATCTGGATCTATTTATTCATTCCCCTGTTTCCCACAACCGGATGACGTAGACAAGATTGTGAACTAAACATTGTCGTGATGACAAGGGTGGGTTAATCTTAAGGGAACATAAAATCCGTGGAATCTATGCATACTAATCGCGAAGAACACAAGCATTTGAACATCGCACAGTATCGCACTTCCCTGCAACAGACGGGATGTTGTGGCTGAAAACAGCAGCTAAAACGTTTTTTTTTTAATTCTGTGTAATTTTGTGAGCAAAGACGGTGTATATCTGGCAGTGATATTTAAAATAAAAATAAAAGTCCTGTAGAAAATCTCACTGGCAGTTATTAAAAAATTATGGAAGACTACACTCAGTGGGAAATTTTTATCTGCATCCTGTCCCTAATGATATGGTCACTGAGTGTATGTTCGGAGTTTACCGCGGCTGTACCCCGTCCAAATCCAATGCTCGGCGTTCAGTGACGCTCTTCCGCACCCCGGCTTTGGGAGCGCAAGGCTATTTAAGTTACTGTCGCCTTCCTGTCGGATTTAATCAATTTATTCAATCTCCAAGATGTCTCCCATTAACAAGGCGTTTTCACCCTCAGAACTGCTACTCATTGGATTTTCTTTCGTTTTGTCTTCGCACCATTCACTGTAAACCGAGCGAATTGTGCGTGAATTTCCAAGGAGATGATCAGTTTCCGTAATGCTCATGCTACCCTGTCTGGCGCCAGCGGTCATTCCACGGTTCAGGTCACTTAGACCACATTTATTCCAGATTCGGATGTTTGGCCTGAACAACACTGAACCTCTTGACCATATCTTCATGTTTTATCCTTTGAGTTGCTGCCACGCGATTAACAGATTCCCATTAATGAGCGGCTGTGTCTAATAACACGGCCATTCAGTGCATTTAGCATCTAGAATATGGGTGAGATTTGGTGCTGATTTTTGCGATTTCCATGTCTCTAACAACAGGTTGTCGCTGTCAAGGCAGTTTGGGGTAACCTGGAGAGGGAGGCTGACACTGTTCCGTCTGAGCTGTGCCAGTGTGCGGCTGCGCTGTAATTAAAATGCTCGCGTCCCGGAGCCTTTGTTGCAGCGCAGATGGATTAACATTCAGCTGGAAAACAGTTCATGAAATCTGAGAGATTTTTCTTCGTTGCTCTATAATTTATCACATCCTTCCATTAATAGATAAAGACAAATGAATGTGTTTTTTGTCAGTCCATTCTAAATATTTATAGATGCGCATTACAAAAGGATCAGATCAGAGATGCAGCGCTTTCTTCAGGCCGTGTGAAAATTTCCGGCTCAGATGAATGGCTGATCCACACAGCGGCAAGAATAGTAATTAGTGGGAAAACGGAGAACGGACCATGTTAGATTCTATGCATATTAATCACATTTGAATATGATGCATCACTGTGCTTCTTTATGATACTTTATTTTGCTATCTTATTTTATATTATTAGCTAGCTTGCCTTCATATTTCACCTTTTCAGCTTATTCCTTTTTAAATAGTCTTGTTTTGATTATTAAAAGCTCCCCGGTTTTCGAGCTTCAACTAGTTTTGCTATCTAGGATGACATCTTAAATCAGTATGTAGATAGTCTAATAAAAGCAGGAGCTGTACTGAAACTGGTGTTGGGTAATTATGCTAGCGAGATACCCGACCATTTGGTGGGTGAATGGTTAGGGCAGAACTCCTTAAGTTTAAGAGAGCTATAGTGAAGGAAAGTGTAGACTTTGTGGGAGAGTAAAGAATTGGATCAGGGTAAATTACGAATTCAATAAGCAAGAACTATGGAGAGTTAATGGGAGACAACTGTTTCTGGCAAGTCCACATCTGACATGTGGAGGGTGTTTAGAGTCCATTGGCACGGAGTATAGGGCAGCGACATTCCTGTGTGAAGAAATGACGAGATTGGCAGCGTACGAGAACCTTAAATGTGGAGAGAAGTGATGAGCTTAGTCAAGCAGGAAAAGGAAAAGTATGTAAAGCTTAGGAATGTCGATCAAACAGAGCCCTCCGGGATGTGTGTGATGCCCTTAATGAGTAACTTACATCGGTAGTTATGGAGTATAGGGAGATCAGTGCCGAGAGTACTAGTATGTTCGGGTATTTTGAAGTAAAGGGGGAGACAGCGTTGGGTCTCTTAAAGGGCATTAAGGCGTATGTGTCTCCAGGCCCTGATGAGTTACCGAGAGAGGCAAGGCCCCTATATTGGGGCCTTGACCAATATGCTTGTGTCCTGCCTAGCCACAAGCAAACTCCGGGAGAACTGGCGAGTACCTCATGTTGATCCGTAATTCAAGATATGATCTAGGGAATAATCCTGGTGAGCATTGAAACCGCCGAGATACAGTCTGCTATGAACCAAGTACTGATAAACGGGCCCAGTGCAGACAGTGGGTGGATGGTCAGTACAGGTATGGCCGGCCAAAGGCCTGTTTCAGTGCTGTCTGATCCACCACTCCACTAATTTGAAGATCGTGGCACCACAAGGCATTGATTTCAAAACCCCACACTCCTCTCCAATTTAAAAGTAACCAGTCGAAACCCCTTTGTCACCACTGCGAGTATCTGGTTCTGTTAAGGTAACATACAAAAATTATTGAACATTTTGAAGAAGTTACGAGGAATGTTGACGAGGGTAAGGCAGTGGATGTAGTCTATATGGACTTCAGCAAAGCCTTTGACAAAGTTCCACATGGAAGGTTAGTTAAGAAGGTTCAGTCGTTAGGTATTAATGCTGCAGTAATAAAATGGATTCAACAGTGGCCAGATGGGAGATGCCAGAGAGTAGTGGTGGATAATTGTTTATCGGGATGGAGGCCGGTGACTAGCGGGGTGCCTCAGGGATCTGTTTTGGGCCCTATGTTGTTTGTAATATACATAAATGATGTGGATGATGGGGTGGTAAATTGGATTAGTAAGTATGCCGATGATACTAAGGTAGGTGGTGTTGTGGATAATGAGGTGGGTTTTCAAAGCTTGCAGGGAGATTTATGCCTCTTAGAAGAATGGGCTGAACGTTGGCTGATGGACTTTAATGCTGAGAAGTGTGAGGTTCTACATTTTGGCAGGAATAATCCAAATAGAACATACAGGATAAATGGTAGGGCATTGAGGAACGCAGTAGAACAGAGAGATCAAGGAATAACAGTACATAGTTCCCTGAAGGTGGAGTCACATGTAGATAGGGTGGTGAAGAAGGCTTTTGGAACGCTGGCCTTTATAAATCAGAGCATTGAGTACAGAAGTTGGGATGTAATGTTAAAATTGTACAAGGCATTGGTAAGTCCAAATTTAGAATATTGCGTGCAGTTCTGGTCACCGAATTATAGGAAAGATATCAATAAATTAGAGAGAGTGCAGAGAGGATTTACTAGGATGTTACCTGAGTTTCAGCAATTAAGTTACAGGGAAAGGTTGAACAAGTTAGGTCTCTATTCACTGGAGCGTAGAGGGTTGAGGGGGGATTTGATCGAGGTATTTAAAATTTTGAGAGGGATAGATAGAGTTGACGTGAATAGGCTGTTTCCATTGAGAGTAGGGGAGATTCAAAAGAGACGACATGATTTGAGAGTTAGGGGGCAGAAGTTTAAGGGAAACACGAGGGGGTATTTCTTTACTCAGAGAGTGATAGCTGTGTGGAATGAGCTTCCTGTAGAAGTAGTAGACGCCAGTTCAGTTGTGTCATTTAAGGTAAAATTGGATAGGTATACGGACAGGAAAGGAGTGGAGGGTTATGGGCTGTGCGGGCAGGTGGGACGAGGTGAGATTAAGAGTTCGGCACGGACTAGGAGGGCCGAAATGGCCTGTTTCCGTGCTGTGATTGTTATATGGTTGTATGGTTATACAGACTGGACGCTTCAGCTAAGCGACTGGCAATTGATAAAGTTTCTTTGTCTTCTTCCATTAATGTTGCTTCCTTACAGTAAAACTATGCCTCTCACTGTGTCAGAATCAGTGATTAAATCCGGCCCTAAACACTGTGCTTTCATCGCTGCACATTGTAACTTGAATCATCTCACTGAGGGTCTGATGGAGACTCAATCCCTGCCCTCAACTGATGCGATCACATCTTCCCTGCTTCTGACATTTAAAGTACCCTCACAATGGTTTTCCGATTCAGCCTGGTTATGGTAAAACCAACTCGTTTTCAGATCTGACAAACCATCTCTTCCCACTGCCTCTTCCACCTCTTTCCTCCACCTCCAGGGAAGCTGCATTTCCATGAGACCATCAGACCTACAGCCAATCAGGCACTGATTTTTCAATGCTAGAATCTTTTCTGCAATACCATGGGCTCGTAGCTTGTTGAGCAGCCTCATGTGTAGCACCTTATCACAGGAATTTCGAAAATCCAAATACACAAACTCAACCGCTTGACTCTCTCTGTCCTGCTTGTTACTCATTCAAATGGAAATAGAGAATATCTGCTACTAATTAAATATGCCAGACTGCGCCAAATGGGAGACCCAGAGAATTTAATGTTTCGAGTTATTCCATAACTCACTGATGATAAACGATTGACGTATGTGTAAAGTAAATGAGATTTCAGGCCAATTCACCAGTGGGAAATGGACTAAATTATTATTTTAGATAAATGAACTGACCCCTTGCTCGGGACATTGCACATCACGCGGAGCTTGACAGGAATGTGGAGAACACGTTTGCTGCTGTCGGGGTAGGTGAAACAGAGGAAGATAGATGAGGTGATTTTTCTGAGGTGGAACTAGTGTGCCTTTGAAATTCGCTTCCTCAAAGGACAAGAGAAACAGAGCTTTCTTTCAATTGGCGCTATCATCCTGCAATTTGTTTCCAGTAAGTGAGCAATAAACTGAAGGAGTAGGGCGTTCTTATCTTGCTGTCGATTTTGACTGGGAGATGGTAACCCTGGCACAGCCGCTCCCGGGTTGCCCATTACCCAAATGTTACAACTGTGGACGACTGTTAAAGAGGGCTCTTTAATAGGCCAACTTAAATTCAGTTCAAATCCAGGCTACGGGGGCACAGTTAAATCTGCAGAAAGGGGATGTCCACTGTTCAACAGAGAGCGCCTTTCCTTCTCCTGTCTCTGTGAAATAATCCCGCAGCGATCTTTGCCCTCAGCTGTTGCTGGAGTTTATGATGTGACAATAAACTGCTCCCAAGGTGAACAATACCTCAAAGCGACGTCACCAACGGAACGGAACCAGGATGCGGTTCATGATTCCTCTCTGCAGGTGGTAAAATTTCGCGCAGTGAAGTATCAATTCTGGTTCGGACCGCAAGTTATAAACACGCATTGAACCAAGGTGAGTCTTTGTGTGGTTTAACACAAGCGTTGTGCAAAAAGGTATGGTGTAACATGCTGAATAGGGTGACGTTCAGGTTTATGAGCGTGTTATCAACTGAAATTTTCTCAGGGTGTGTTTACTTACTGTTAGGGACAATAAAGTTCAGATACTCGGATTCCCTGAAACCAGACCTAGGAGTTCTGCATCAGGTAGGAACATGGACTGTACACGGCAGTGTTATGGTGTTCTAATAAGCCCTCTTGTAACGGCAGTATTTTTAATATTTCTACCATATCAATATCATCATTGAAAGGCTCATTCAAGCAAAATGAGTCTTTGCGTTTTTCACTACAATTGTTGTGGAACAGGGTGTGGCGTTCCGCGCTGAATAGGGTGAAGTTCAGCTTTATGAGCGTGTTATCAACTGAACGTTGCTTAGGGTGTGTTCACTTACTGTTAGGGCCAATAAAATTCAGATACTTGGATTTGCTGAAAACAGACTCAGGAGTCCAGCACCAGGTAGGAGCAAGAGCTGTACTGGGCTGTTTTATGGTATTTTAATAAGCCCCCTTGTCACCGCATGTATTTCTTGCATTGCTACCATTTCAATACTACCATTTGCTGCTTTAGAGGAAGCTGAAACTGGTGAGAACAGATGAAGTTAATTTTATAATGTTGAACTCTTTTGTAAGGAAAATAGAAGCAGAGTTTTTTTTTTTTATCCCAATCTGTTTAATTCCGCAAAACACTGAGCCTTCAGAGTCAAGGGAGTAAATTATTGTAGGCGGTGTCACTGAGATGGAACATAGTGGGGGGAAATGGTGGAAAGCCCTGTTAATTATTCAACATTGCTGCAGCGCACACGGACAAATAAGGGACCCAGTGAATTTAATGTTTGGTGTTTTTTTTTTTTCCCATCGTTTTCTGACGAGCAACGTTACATCTATTGGTAAAGTAAAGGCGATGTCGGGCAAATTCGCCAGCGGGAAATGATCACTATTTCATATGATTACTCCGGTGATGTTGTAACCAGTTTCCAGTAAGAGAAAATTAAACTGAAGGAGATGGGCGTCCTTATCTTGCTGTCGACTTTGACCGGTTGTAATCTCTATGCAGCTATGCTTATCTCGTCACAGTTGCTGCCCAATCGGCCCATTACCGTACTGGTCCAAACGCGGGCAACACTTAAAATTGGTTCTTTATAAGCAGGCTAAGCTTGAAATCAGTGCGGCTAAAGTTAATGGGGACATGGTTAAATCTGGACAAAGTAAATGACCAGACTTCAGAAAAAAGTACTTCACAGGCATAACATTTCATCGGAGGTCACTGCTCCCTTCCGTCTGCTGTCAATGTCAAATAAACTCAAAGCGATCTCGGCACTGAACTGTCGTTTGAGTTGTTAAATAGGCACCCGTTAGTCTCGTGAGACTAGGATTTGTGCCTTGGAAGGTTTCCAGGGCGCAGGTCTGGGCAAGGTTGTATGGAAGACTGGCAGCTGCCCATGCTGCCAATCTCCCCTGTCCATGCCACCGATGTTGTCCAAGGGAAGGGCACTGGAACCAAGCAGCTTGGCACCGGTGTCGTGGCAGAGCAATGTGTGGTTAAGTGCTTTGCTCAAGGACACAGCACGCCGCCTTAGCTGAGGCTCGAACCAGTGATCTTCAGATCACTGGATGAACGCCTTAACCACCTGAGTTTGTAATCTCACAATAAACTGGTCCAAAAGCGACGACGCCGATAGAACCGGAACTCTTTGCAGGTTGTGCCATCTCTCAGGAGCAAGTGAAACTTTCTAGAGAAACGTAATCATTGCCAACAGCACTGCTGAATTGATTCTGTCTCGAGCCACATGTTAGAAAGACTCATTCACGCAAAAGAAAACAAAACTTACTCGAAACTACTATCGCCTCTGCCTGTTCACGCCGATGCCTGTTGAGCCAAAACCGTCTCACTCTGACTCAGTTCAGTCTGCCGATGGCCGCTGTATGTGGCGGTCTTCATTTTAAACCTTAGGCGTGCTACGTCACGAGCCTGCGCTGTCTAGCCTCTTTTCCCCGATCAATTAGGAAAAATAGTTTCTGTCCGAGATATCTTTACTTCTTCACTCTCCGACACGTGCTTTGATTTAAAAACAAGGATTTAAAAGAGAGGTAAAAAGTCAACAGAGTGGACAAAACTGTTTTAGCGGGAGCATCTCTGTATCCAGGAAATAGAAATGAATAACGCAAAAGAATAAAAATAAAATAAAAGATTTGCCCTGTCCAAGGGAGTGCACTGTGCGGCAATGAAGTTCAAGTGCTGAACAATACAGAACTAATTTTGAGCAGCGAATATCTAGAAGGTCCAACTACTATAAATTTAAGAGCCTTTCATTACCCTTTCTCGAACGATCACGATTTATGCACCGATAATCACTTTTACTATCTTTTCAGAACACTGGATGTCGTACCTTCCCATGAGAGAGCAGAGCAGAAGTCATAGGGGATTCGATAGTTCGGGGGACAGATAGGAGTATCTGTGGATGAGATCGATAATCCTGGATGGTCTGTTGCCTCCCTGGTGCCAGGGTCCACGATATCTCAGATCGAGTCCTTAGTATTCGCAATAGGGCGGGGGAGCAGCCGGATGTCGTGGTCCATGTAGGGACCAATGACGTGGGTAGGAAGAGTGAGGATGTCCTGAAAGGTGAGTTTAAGTTTTTAGGCGACGTTAAAGGACAGGACCTCCAGAACTGCAAACACAGGTTTGCTACCAGTGCCACGTGCAGGCGGGATTAAAAATAATAAGATAGCGCAGATGAACACGTGGCTGAATATATGGTGGAGGAGGGAGGGCTTCAGATTTGTTGAAAATTAGGCAGTTTTCCAGGGAAGGTGGGACCTGTTCCGGCGGGACAATTTACATCTGAAGTGGAGGCGGACATATATTTTTGCAGGTCGGTTTTCTAGACAGGCTCCAGTGGATTTAAACTAGATACAAGGGGCGAGGGGAACCAGAACGTAGGAACAGATTGTATAGGAGATGGAAGAAAAAAGAAGACAGTAAAGTTGTTTGCACCGTTAGTGATAAAAAGAGAGTAAGAGGTGGAGAGTATTAATGGTAGGAGAATTGTAAGAGAGATGGAAGAGCTTCGAGCATGGATTGAAACCTGGAAATATGATATTGTAGCTATTAGTGAAACATGGCTGCCGGAGGCGTGTTATTTGAAACTAAATATTCCTGGGTTTCGTTGCTTCAGGTGTGATAGAATCGGAGGGACAAGAGGGGGAGGTGTTGCATTGCTTGTCCGATAAAATTTTACAGAGTCAGTCCGGCAGGATAGATTAGATGGCTCGTCTAGGGACTCTATTTGGGTGGAATTGAAGAATTGGAAAGGTTTTGTAACACTTATAGGGGTGTACCATAGATCACCTAATGGGGAGAGAGAATTGGAGGAGCATATCAGTATGGAGACAGCAGATATTTGTAGGCAACTCGAGTTTGTGATTGTGGGTGATTTTAATTTTCCACAGATAGACTGGGAATCCCATTCTGTAAACGGGCTGGATGGTTTGGAGTTTGTAAAATGTATGCAGGAGATATTTTTTTCAGTCATTACAATTCCATTCGTTTCAATATAATTATGGAGAGGCATTGGACTGGAACAAGGGTTGAGATTTTTGATTGGAGAAAGGCTAACTTTGGGGAGAAGGGAAAGGATTCAGAAGGAATCGATTGGGACAACTTGTTTTATGGGATGGTTGTAATAGAGAAATGGAGGTCATTTAATGGTAAAACGTTGAGGGTACCGAATTTTTATGTTCCTGTTAGGTTGAAAGGAAGGGTTAAAAGTTTGATAGAGCCATGATTTTCAAGGGATGTTGGAAACTTGGTTCGGAAAAAGAGGGAGATCTACAATAAATATAGGCTGCATGGAGTAAGTGAGGTGCCGGAGGAATATAATGAATGTAAAAAGAATCTTAAGAAAGAAATTAGAGAAGCTAAAAGAAGATATGAGGTTGCTTTGGCAAGTAAGGTGAAAATAAATCCAAAGGGTTTCTGCAATTATATTAATAGCAAAAGGATAGTGAGGGATTAAATTGGTCCCTTAGAGAATCAGAGGGGACTGCTATGTGTGGTGCCGAATGAGATGGGGGTGATTTTCAAATATTTCTTTTCTTCGGTATTCACTAAATAGAAGGTTATTGAATTGTGTAACGTAAGGGAATCAGGTAGGGAAGTTATGGAAACTATGATGATTAAAGAAGAGGAAGTTCTGGCAGTTTTAAGGAGTATAAAAGAGGGTAAGTCCCCGGGACATGACAGGGTGTTCACTAGAACCTTGAGGGGAGTTACAGTAGAAATAGCATGGGCTCTGACAGAAATATTTCAAATGTCATTAGAAACGAGGATTGGCGTACTGCTCATGGTGTTGCATTATTTAAATAGGGTTATAAGAGTAAACGTAGCAACTCTACCCCTGTATGTTTGCCGTCAGTGGTGGGTAAATTGATGGAAAGTATTCTTAGAGATCGTAAATATAATAAGCTGCATAGACAGGGTCTGATTAGGACCGGTCAACATGGAGTAGTGCGTGGAAGGTCATGTTGAAATGTCATTGAATTTTTTGAAGCGCTTACTAGGAAAGTTGGCGAGGGTAAAGCTGTAGATGTTGTCTATATGGACTTCAGTAAGGCCTTTGACAAGATTCCACATGAAAGGTTAGTTCGAAAGGTTCAATGGCTGGATGAGATATGTCAGCGAGGAATGGTGGGTAACTGTTTGCCAGGTTGGAGGCCGGTGACTAGTGGTGTGCCTCAGAAATCTGTATTTTGTACAATATTGTTTGTCATATACATTAATGATCTGTATGATGAGGTGGTAAATTGGATTAGTAAGTATGCAGATGATAACAAGATAGGGGGCGTTGTTGATAATGAAGCAGGTTTTCGAAACTTGCAGAGAGATTTAGCTCAGCTGGAAGAGTGTGCTGGAAGATGGCGGATGGGGTTTACTGCTGATAACTGTGAGTTGCTACATGTTGGTAGGATTCATCAAAATAGGACATACGTGGTAAATGTTAGGGCATTGAAGAATGCAGTAGAACAATGATCTAGGAATAATAGTGCATAGATCCCTGAAGGTGGAATCTCACGTGGATAGGTTGGTGAAGAAAACTTTTGGTATGCTGGCCCTGATAAATTAGATTACTAATTATAGGAGTTGGGATGTAATATTGAAATTGTACAAGACACTTGTAAGGACAAATTTGGAGTATTGTGTACAGTTCTGGTCACCGAATTATAGGAAAGATGTCAACAAAATAGAGAGAGTACAGAGAAGATTTACTAGAATGTTACTTAGGTTTCAGCACCTAAGTTACAGGGAAAGGTTGAACAAGATAGGTCTTTATCCTTCGCAACGTAGAAGGTTGAGTGGGGGCCTGATAGAGGTATTTAACGTTATGAGAGGTATAGATATAGTTGACTTCGATTGGCTTTTTTCCATTGAGGTTAGGGGAGATTCAAACAAGGGGACATGAGTTGATAGTTAGGGGGCAAAGGTTTAGGGATAACACGAGGGGGAACTTCTTTACTCAGGTTGGTAGCTGTGTAGAACCAGCTTCCAGTAGAACTGGTAGAGCCGGGTTCGATATTGTCATTTAAAGTAAAATTGGATATGTATAACAGCAGGAAAGGAATGGAGGGTTATTGGCTTAGTGCAGGTCAGTGGGACTGTTGAGAGTAAGCGTTCGGCACGGACTCGAAGGGCCAAGATGACCTGTTTCCGTGCTGTAATTGTTATATTTTATATTATACGTGTGAGAAAGGATAAGATTTGGGCGAAATTGCGCAATTAATCGTTCAATAGATTGGGCAGCATCTTGGACATTCACTGTTCTGATACTGGCTCTTCCATAGTTTCTCTCTCCACACATCCAATCAGATGTACCGATTTTCCAGCCTTTTAATTTCAATTTTATATTGAATGCATCGTTTCTTTATTCAGTTACGGGATGTGGCCGTTGACATCTCTGTCAACCAAACCCAGTTACCCTTGAGAATTTGGTTAATAGCTGCCATCTTGAACAGCTGCAAAACTCTGGTGTGTAGGGATACTTAAAGTGCTGTTAAGGAGGGAATTTCATGATTCCGACCCAGCGAAAATGCAGGAACGGTGTTATGTTACCAAGTCAGAATGGTGAGTGACTTGGAGTTGATTTCCAACTATTGGTGTTAATCGTTTTATCCGGCTGGATATGTGGCGGACGATTGTGCCGGGCAATATCTCATTTAAGAAAAAGATTATGATAATATCTGTTGAATTTAGCTGCTGGAGACTATGTGAAACGCATCCTCCCCATAGTAACTATGCAGCTTGTCACCGGCAGCACAGAGTCCGGGAAGAGCTTGTGCTTGGACCATAATCCTGCGAAGGGGATTTCGGAAATACGGAGCAGTCAGAGATTGAGATTTGGCTCATGCATGAACTGCTACAGATGGGGCTGGATGTTCCTCCTGGACATTGGTTGGGGCAAATTACTGACTACACCACTCGGTGTGAGATATTGTGCAAGGAATCTGTGGTGGGTATTTGACGCATTCAGATGTTTCCCTGTGAGGTTGGTCCAGGGCTATGACTGTTTTCGACCCAATTAAAGTGGACCCTGTGTTCATCCACCCGGGTTTACGATGTTCTGAGGAAATGCTGCATGTGCTCCGGGCTCATATGTTTTTTTTTTTTCCGAGATTTCTTTGGAAGCACTGATTGGTAATCTGAGGAGGGAATGAATTCCCATTCCTTCCTTCATCGAGAGAGACGGCGATTGAATGCACTGTTCCATTTTTACAACAGGAGAATTGGATTCTGTGGTTCAGTGTGCAAACCCTGCGTGGAAATTCCCCCTCAATGTCACTTGTCCGTCAGGCAGTGGAAGTCAAACGGAAACTCAAGATGCTGGAGATCTCGGCTAAAAAAATTAAAAATGTTTGAATTTTTTAACGAAATATTCTTAAACTGAACTTTGTTTCTCTACTGACGGCTGCTCCTTACGTGCTGAGCGTTTCTAATATTCCCTGTTTCTATTTATTAGATTCACCTTGGAAGGGTTTAAGTTTTCTGGAAATGGACCTGCGCAAAGGCTCTCGCTTTGTTGATAGTTTGTAGAGCTGTAGAGCGATCACAGCTTATCACATTAAAATATCCCGATCACACAACACAAAATGCTGGAGGTACTCAGCTGGCTGGGCAGTGTCTATGGGAAAGGGTACAGTCAACGTTTCTGGCCGAGACCCTTCATCAGGACTGGCCCGAAACGCCAGATATACTCTTTTGCATAGATGCTGCCTGGCCTGCTGAGTTCCTCAAGAGTTTTGTGCGTGTTGCTTGGATTTCCATTATCAGCAGATATTCCCATGTTTGAAATTATCCTGGTATCAATTTGCCGTTTTATTTTCTGGAAATGTGTTCAGTAAAGTGTTTCGCAACAAGACACAAGAATGGGAATTACAGAATTTATGAATGAGCAGCACTTGCTGGCTCTGGACCTGTACTCAGTGGAGTTCGGAGTGACGGTGGTGGAGGGATGTATGGTTAAGTAAACCAACCGAATGCTGAAGATCCTGGTGACAGTAGACATGGAGAGGATGTTTCC